>NC_080391.1:16427792-16579249 GCF_028751815.1 Salvia miltiorrhiza | reverse complement strand
TTAAAATTATTCATAGCTATAATTATCATTACACTTTATAAATAGTTGAAATTTATGTTTTTAAATTTATAATTTTATTGAGTAATTGATATTTTATTTTTAAACTATATTTTGCATTTATTTTTATTTTGATTCTATTTAATATTTATATTTATTAAAAATATTATTTAATTTCAATTTCGTCGTGTATCGTACGAATGAACGTACTAGTTAAACACAATATATATAGTTTGTAACATCAAAATCCATTTTCATAAATGCTTTGATGTAGTGTAGATTCGGTGAAGCAAGGCTCAATTTAGAGGGTGTTTGGCTAAGCTTATTTTAAAGAGCTTATAAGCTCTTGGAGATTATAAGATGTTTCAAGAGCTTATAAGTTGCAGTAATTTTTAAGAGCTTATAAGTTGTCAAAGTGTTAGGATAATTGAGCTTATAAGCTAGAGAGAGAATTTTTTGTTAGAGAGAGAAAATCGAAGAAAAATGAACTTGAATAATATATAATGAAAATAATAAATTATAGATGAAAAATATTTGTAAAATGATTGTTGTATATGAGATTATAGAAAAATAAGTTGGGATAGATGAACTTATTTTTTGGGGAGCTTATAAACTTTTGGAGCTTATTTTTTGAGCTTATAAGCTGTTTGAGAACTTATTTTGCCAAACACTTAGAGGAGCTTATAAGCTCAGCCAAAAACTTTTTTTGCTCAGGCAAGAAAATGCATTTCAAATAAAAAATGGTACCAGAAGTACCCGAAGAACAGAAAGTACATAGAGAAAACAAGCTAAACAAAAAAAAAGGAAGTAGCTCACAAAGCTACCAACCAAATGAAGAGCACTGACTAATCACCTAGCTTAATCGCTGCAAATCAACGTCGGAATTCAGAAGCTGAATTGGGGAGATTGAAAGCCGTCTTCCAACTCCACAACCTTGACTTGATCTCTGATAGCAGTTTCTCACTATTCCACTCACCTTGGTTGAACTTACAGTTATTCCTTTCTTTACAGACACACCAAATTGCACAGATCCAAATACCGACTAAGAGCCGGCTATCTTCTTTATTCCCAAGATTGATAAAAGCAAGAAAATGGTTTCTCGGCTTGTGATGAAGCGCCCCATGCCAAGATCTCCTTCCACATATCTCGCTTTTTGGGCAGACAAAAAAAAAGATGATTGATGGTTCAGTTTCTGCATTACAAAGACAACAGAGAGCCTCCGTGATTATCAAATTCTAGAGCCAACGTTTGTTTTTAGCGATTTGCATTTGATATTGCAGACTGTTTCAATAACATATCAAATTCAGTTTTCCTCCTATAATTAGCAACCAGCGGTATCTGCTGGCGCTATTTATCGGGTAGGCCTTCGAATTTCCATTTTAATGGGCCCAAACCCATAAATCAGTTTATTAGCACTTGCACTTGTTACGGTGTGAACCATCATCATATACGGGTGGGCCCAGTCTTCATATGAAAAGCCCATTATGTCTTAATTTGTTTCTATTATCCAAATGAAAATAAATAAAAACTTTGATAGCGTAGATTTATGACTTCCCTCAAAAAAAAAAAAAAAAAAAAAAAAAAGAATTGCAGGTTGCGTGTAAGTATCGGAGTACGTCGTAAGTACAAATAGATATACTCGACATTGAAGAAGGCCAATTCAATTAGTAAGATATTTTTCCTTCAATTAAAAATTAGGAGTTGGAACCATCATAGTATAAATTAAATGGAGAATTATTATTTATTACGTACTCACATCACACTACCTTAGATCAATACGCGTATATATAACGAGATTGATTGGTCGTGTTGAGACACCTATCTAAATATCTAATACAAGTAGTAGTTAATTGCGACATAACTCAAAACAGAGATTCAAACAATTTATTTCTTCCCGAAAAGATGGCATAGCAACTCCACGATACAAAAAATTAACTGCAAAGATTGTAGCTGTAGGTTATACTGCATTTGTCGAACTGTTTCTCTTCTCTGGAAAATAACAACTAAGGACCCATTCAAAACCAAGTATATAGAAATTAGCAAAGGATCGGAGTATCTTTCTTATTTTTTATGTTTGAAACTACACTGCCCCTCTCTCTTTCTCACTCGTTGTTTGGAGCAAAATTAAGAGGAGCTTTGAAACCCCAGATATCAAAATCCCAGACATCTCCATAGAGAGCGTCATAGGCAGTAGCTTCCACCTCCCAAAATGGAAACCAACAAGCAGCCCATGGCATTTCCTCATCCACCCCAAACTCCACCACCACCTCCTCCTCCACCATCAACCCTTCCCCCACCACCTCCTCCGCCGCCTCTTTCTTGCTTGTCTCGTTGTGCCCCTCGCTTCTTCCCATTTTACTACTACTACAATCATTGATTATTTGTGTTGAAGATATGTGCTGCTCGATCTCTCTCTTTCTCTCTCACTATATATATATGAGAGAAGCCTTGGGTTTGATTTTTGGAACTTGGTGTCCTAGATGGTTCGTGAGGTCATCTTTGCAATTTTCGACGAGTGTTATGTGCATATGCCAATCTATTTGGAACCAAAAACACTTCTTTCACTACACTATGCATTGAATCTTAGGGTCACAATGTTTATCAATTTAATATTATTCCACATGATATTTAAATGCCCATTTTTTTATACAGCCTTTTCCACTTGGCAGAAGGTTTGAGTTGGGACCAAAATCCTTTCTAGGTTAAGTTCGTGGTATAAGATTGACAAGTGCGGGATATGTCTTCTACATCGTTTTAATTGGTGGATTCAAAAGCCTACTATTTTAAGAAATAATGTGGATAGGAATGGGATGTTGCTTCACAACCAAGATGATCTCTTCTTTTTTCGAAATTTTACGTTTAGGCGGCCACCGACTAACGCATGCATAAATAATTAATTAATGGGGTTATTAGCTGTGAGAATACTTTTTTAACATTATTCAATCACTATTTAATATTTAGCTATCCACTGTAATTTAATTGGTAAGACATTTTTTTAAATAAATTTATAAGTTGAAATTCAAATCATCTAAAGGATGTCAGTGTAAATATACAAAAAGGTATGTATTTATTATTTTTTAAAATATTTTTCACAAAATATGGGTGCGGCAAGTTGAGTGTATGTGCTTGGGGGCTCCGAGCCCCAGACCCGACCGGTCTCATATTTAAATAAATACATACCTTTAAACGACATATTTAAATAAATACATACCTTTAAATAAATAAATATTAGTACGTCCATCCGTGCTATGCACGGCGAACATCGAAATTAAACGACATATTTAAATAAATAAGTATAAATATTAAATAGAATTAAAATATATTTTAAAATGAAATAAAAAAATCAATTTCTCTAAATTATTTGATATTGAAAATTAATATTACAAATTATTATCATAGAGTATTATACGTCATAATAAATAAATATTTTCATACATAAACATTAATAAAAAGATGTAAAATTTTATTGAAAAGAGAAAATAAAATATTTTAAAATTTTTCATAATTTATTCGTTTTAAATTCATTTTTGACGATTTTTATATTAAATATTTTGTCACAAACTTATGTATAATATGCATATTAAATATTTATGCATAAATTAAATTTGAGGATGTTAAGAAAATAATTGAATTATATAAAAAACAAATAGAGAAAAAAATTGTTGGGAGAAGAAAGAGAAAAAAAAAGGAGGAAAAAACTCATTTTTTATATATTGTATAGATTGTTGTGACGGAATAGGATTAAAGAGCACAATCAAATAGAAAATGTAAAGAAAATACAGATTTACGTGGTTCACCAAATTGGTTACATCCACGAGCAGAGAGAAGAACAAATTTTATCATGCGGTTAGAATTACAAATCACAGACATAACAACATAAATTTATAGATAGTATTGAGTATACAACATATACATCAACTCGCCTTCTATGTTTGGTACAATTCATTTTTAGGTCATGCTCATGGTCTTAAAGCGGTATGATCGGCCATTTGCATGCCATTCATCTAATTAATATGGGAGTTGGTATATAAATCGTAAACAAATTTATTTTTTTTTGAAACATCGTAAACTATTTTATAGGTGCTAGGAAACGTATACTTTTCTTCTTACGTGACGTCACCACGAGAGAGAGAGAGATTGTATGAGATGGATATGACTAGATTGAAAGGGATTTGCGAAATTGGGCCCAGCATTATAGGAAATGTCCAAGCCCAGTGCACATTTGTGGGTTCGGTCCACAACGTTATTTCATTTTCTGAACCTTCAAAAAACCTTTTTGTGGGCCCACAAGAGATCCGCGCATTAATTATTTCCTCGTGAAATGAAACATAATATTCTCATCCTGTTAATCTTTAAAATGTCCATTTTATTAAGTTTTTTTAAGTTGTACGTGAAAAAGAAATTTGAATTAATTGAATTATTTACAATGTTTCAATCATAATTATATTCTTTTGTATTTTGTTCAAAAAGAAATTTGAAAAATTCAATGATGTCAATCAAGAATCGTGAAGAGTCTTGTATTTTTGAATTTAACGTCCGTAACATTACATCACACTTGAAGGAAATGGGCAGGCCTCATATTTCAATGGACGGTCACCTCACAATTGACGGGTAATTGCCTTAAATTCAATTCACGATCAATTGAGCATGTTTGTATATTTTTTGTATAAATTAATCTGAGATTTCAGCTGTAAATTATGAAATAAGTCATCCCACATAGACATAAATTGGTTCATTAGTCTTATTGAGTTTCCCGACCGACGGCTATCTACTTGAAAGAAAAAGAAAAAAATCAAATCTGCTATCTATATTTTTCGATTTTATACTATGAAAAAAGTCATTCCACATAGGGAGTTAATCAGTTTTCTCAATCTTACTGAGCTGCCCAGCCAACGGCTACCTACTTGAGAGCCTCAGATAACAACATTTTCTGGTGGAAAATAAATTTTATTGCAAAAGAATAATTTTTAAATATTTGTTTTTAATTAATGGGTTACTTCGACATTTTAGTAAAGAACGGAATACATTAATTTTTGAGTTAATTATAGTTTATAGCCTGAACTTTCAACAATTTTCAGTTTATAGTCTCAATTTTAATTTATTTTTTGTATAGTCTGATCTTTGACAAACTATTTAATGATAGCAACAAATCCACCAAAATTATGTTAGTAGTCTATTCCGTATTGTAATTACAATTAAAATGATGATCAATTGTCATGAAACTAGAGCCTAATTTATTTTACACGAAAAAAGATTTTCAACGGTAGGTAGCACGTTGTCATTGGGGACCACCGGTGTAGTCGGAATCGCGCCTAAAAGTTAGTGCAATTATGCCAATTTTTAGAAGTGGTTCCGACTTCACCAATGGGTCGATAGCTGATAAACATGCCTTTTTACCTATTGGTGTGCCATTTTTTATGTTTAGTTATGAGGATTTTATGTGTTTGATAGTTTATTTGAGCTTATATTGGTTTATGGTCAAGAACTTGTCACTTTCTTGTTGTTCGAACAAATTTTCAGAAATAATGAAGTAGAATTTGGAAGAATTAGATGAAATACAAGTTGTAGTTCATCTCTAGAGGCGTTTGTGATCGCAAACGGATCGTAAATCGGAGTTCAGACGAAGGAGAACGAGCCAAAACAAAATTGATGCGCAAAGCTGTCAGGACCCCGTCGGGAATTTCGGCGCCTCATGCAGGCTGGGCGCGCGGCCGCGCCTTGGGCCACGTGTCAGCTTAGTTTTTGCGCGTTTTTTTTTTATTATTTCAGCTATTTTTTTATCATACACTATTTTGACCTATATTTTGAGACGTATGGCATATAAATACTCTCCATAAATATATTGAAAGAACCTTTTATCATATTTTACTTTTTCTGAGAGCTATATTTTACTTTTCCTGAGAGCTGAGAGAGACAGACGTAGGAACTCAAGAGCAAAAACTGAAGATTCACAGATTTCTCTACGGTTTTATTTGTTGAATGTTTATCTGTTTTCTTGAGATTTTTATTATAGTCCATATGTCTATGTTGTAGGAATATTAAAATGAATTAATACTCGATTTGTCCGAGGATCGTCTCTTGGATTATCTTAATTCACCATATATCGATTAAATCTAGCATGCTCCTATTAATTTAAATACTGCACCGAGGAGTTCAGAAATACCTGAAGAATTCTTAAGAATTCATCAATTTGTCGCTGAACAGGTCAGCCAACTTCAACCCTTCATTTGAAGCCTCAAACGTTCTTCAATCGTATTTTTCCCAGAAATACGATTTCTTCGTCTTCAAAATAGCTTTCCGTGGCTGCATGTTTCGCCTTAATCCGAGTTCTGTACAGAAAGTTATGGTTGTTCTTTGGAGACTGCAAGAACTTAATTTCCTGCGAAATTCTGACTCCAGCTCTGATCTTCTGGACTGTATCCCACTCAATCCCCGACGTCGGATGGATGACGATATTTGAGGATTCCCCGGAGAAAACACCCACTCAAGAGGCTCCGCTCAACTCTCACAGAAAACCTAATTTCTGTAATCTGAAATTACGTATTACGTTTGGTCTATTATGTTTTGAGAGCTGAACTATATTTATAATTATAAATGCAGGATATGGGCCAGACTTATGAGTTAGATTATTTTTCTCCTACTGGGCTCAAGAGTCTTTAGACCAGCTCACGGATCAAATACAAGGAATAAAGATGGGCCTCAAATGAATTAATTCTTATGATCAACACAGATCATAATTAATTCATAAATATTAATTCATTCCACTAAAGAATCAATATTGACTTACCCCTTTATTGCCGATGATGAGTCGGGGCTTGTATTTAGACTTATCGAATCCCCGTATTTAAGAGATCCAACATCCATTAATTAATTAAAGCTTCTGACAGATTATATTAATTAATTTCTTATTAATCATTAAGTAGTACCACTCAACCTTATTATTGCACCTGAACTTAATCAACCTGCAGGGTTTAGTGCAATAAACCTTTTAAGCTCCTTAAAGTGATGTTATCATCATATACCGGATACGGTCACCTAATACAGATTACCAAATGTCATATATAAATTGCTATCACCCAAGATACAGAGTACTCAAGTTAATATGTAACTCTCACCCATAGTAAGTCAAAGTGATACACAAATTCATATATACACTTGAATACTCCCTCCGTCCCAATAATGAAGTCCCCTTTCTTTTGGGCACGGGTATTTAGGAGAGTTAAAGTAGATGTAAAAACAGTAGGGACCACATAATTAGTGTTTTAATTAGTATTATTTTATTTCTTAATTAACACTCACACAAAACACTCAATCCCTAAATCGCTAAGGAGAGAGCCGCCTCCTCCGGCAACTCCGCCGCCAGCCTCCCTCTGAAATCCGGCAGCCGCAGCGGTTAGCAAGGCCAACACAACAAGCTTCGATTTCCGGCAGCCGCAGCGGTTAGCAAAGCCGCCAATCGCCTCCCCCTTTCTCCTAACCTTCATCTCTCTAAATCACACTGAAACTCTAGATCTCTACATCTGCCCCTCAAGCTTCGATTTCCGGCGTCCGCACTGACGCTCCTCAAGCTTCGATTCACCTCTCTCCCGAAGCTTCGATTCACGATCCTCAAGCTTCAATTCACGCTCCTCCGCCCCTCAAGCTTCGATTCACCTCTCTCCCCCGACTGACGCTCACACATCAACACCAACTGCACAAGCCAACACAACAAGCCAACACAACAACATCTCTCTCCGCGAACCGCCGCTGCTGTGCTCGATTTCCGGCGAGGTAGCAGGAGCTCCACCTTCGTCGCTCCATCTGGTCGAATTTAAAGGTTTATGGAATTGGGGAAGGAAAACGGGCGGCGGTCGTAGGGGAAGGAAGGCCGGTGGCGTGAGGGAAGGAAGGCCGGCGGCGAGCCTTGTTTCAGAGAGAAAAGGCGAGGAGAGAGAGAGACGGGAAAGGAGGAAGGCGGTGAAATTGGGGGTTGGGTGGAGACCCTCGCCGCTGCTGAGGGGCCAGCGAGTCGCCGCCCTTATTCCTGCTGAGAGGCGGTGGAGGCGGCGAGGCGGTGGAAGGTGGAGGCGGCGAGGCGGTGAAAGAATTTCTGGAGGAGAGAGGGGGGAGATGACGACTTGAGAGAGAGGAGAGAAGTGAGGAGAGAGAGATAATTAAATGTATTAATTGTATGCTAATTAATGCCAAAAAAGGAAAGGGGACTTGAATATTGGGACGGCCCAAAAAGGAATACGGGACTTGAATATTGGGACGGAGGGAGTACCTTTTTAGGATTTAGGTCTCATTAAGTCACCGAGATCTTGATTCTTCACTTAGGTCAGACAGAAGAATACATCTCATTGTGATCCTATCAATACGTTTACACGCACCAGTATAGACAAGTAGCCAAGACAAACTACTTTCATCCATACTGCAGCCTAAACCAACAACTCGTCCTAGAGTCGTCTCGGTTGTGATCAATTTTATATCTCATAAGGTTATTCCAATTATATGGTCTTTTGTGATCTACAACAAACCATATAATCTACTTATATAGAAATAATTGAACATACATATGGAATTATGAACAATTCAGATAGGAGATTAGATAGTGAACTCAGGAATCATTGTATACAAATATAAAAGTTCTTGCTTTCAGTATACAAATCCAACAATCTTCCACTTATACTAAAGCAAACTTTTAGTATACAATGTGTCTATTTACTAAACACCTAACATATGTGTGGCTAGAACCCTTTATTCCCAGGGTTTAGGGAGTAAACAGATTTGAATTTCTCACTGTGTTTGATTCAATTAATCAAGTTATTATTCCTTTTTATGTTCTTATTTATATTGTTTGTTTTATTGATTGGCCACCAATTTAGCATAATCATAGGTTTTAATTTGAGATCGGGAGATGATAATTATTACCTGAACGAAGAACAGAGAACACATTTATTTTAATTCTAAAGGAAATTGGTATTTGTGAGGACATTAATCCTATAAACTTTTAGGAGTTACATGTTAGAAGTGTGATCCAGGGACGGTAGCCTTGCATGTAATCAACTGTTTGTATGCCACGGGAGTGGGTATAGACTAGCTTTGATATTGTCTTAGGAAAATTATCTTGATGATTGAATTGAATCTATTGAAATCTTTAACTTATGATATTTTCTCATATCTGTTTTCCATATTTCTTAGCTCAGTTTATTTCTTTCCTGTTATTTATTTTCTTAGTTTTAAAAATAAAAACTCTTCATTTCGGTTATCCAGATAGAGGATTAGGATCTAGGATATGAATTAATATTAATTGGTCTCTGTAGAATACGACTGTTGGGTCCTTGAGGGTTGAAAGGACATGTGTATAGGGGGGGAGGAGAATACACCTGTAGATTATTTTTCAAATGTTTACTTAAAACAAACACCTTTGTACAGAAAGACAGTTTTACTGTTTTGAAAATGTGCGGTTCAGGTGACATGAGGTGGCGACTGACACTGAAACAAAGGTTCAGTAGGTGACTTTAGTTAATTGAGCTGGTCAATTAACTTCAGTCCAAGTAAAGCTTTAGTCGTAAGTAAAACAGAGTAGAGTTACTTATTTAACTGACTATCGAAAGATTGATCAGTTAAACCTATAACTCTAGCTGCGGAATATTAAACTTAGTGAAATAGCCTTGAAAGATTTTCTTCACAGAGAATCCCTTAGTTACTCTTTTCAGTTAGTCGGTATTATAGAAACAGAGATATGCGCAAGTACTGAATAAAAAAACAAGTAAGAACACAAGTGATTTTTACGTGGTTTGGAAAATAACGTTCCTACATCCACGGCCAAATGATTAGTCAGACAAACACTCTGGGCATGTGCTTACGGGTGCACAGCAAACCTAACCACGATGCTTACGGGTGCAACGCAAACCTATCGGCAATGCTTACGGGTGCGAAGCAACCTATACTGAAAGGAAACTCCTTACAGCAACCAACTCATTGAGTTGGATTTACACACTTAGCTTGCGGGTGCTAAGTAACCTAACTGTTTAGTTTACTGGTACTAAACAACCACTGAGCTTGATCTAAGTCTCAAGCTCAATTACAAACACTCTTCTCGCTCTTTTGAAAAGGGGTATTGTAATATACCAACTAGGATTACTAAGTACAGAATCTCAAGTAATCGGTAACTAGGCTAGTGATTTATCTATGTGAAAATCCTAGTTACAATAAGAGAGTTCAAGTAATCAGTGAAACTAATTTTACCAATATTTAAATCCTCTCTTCATCGATTCAATGCTCAAGGAATTTTGAGCTCTATTTGATTTTCTGATGTAGCTTTGGCATTGAGGATTGAATCGAAATCTTCTCTTCTCTCTTTTTCTCTCTTATCCTGATTGAGAGATCTTCTGAGCTATTTATATGCGTCTCTGAGGAATAGATCCGTTGGCGGAGATCTTCTTCTTCAAATCCTACCGTTGGGAGATAACGTCTCTTTTCTGGCTCAGGTACAAGGACATCTTTTTTTAAAGTCAATGTTTTTTAATTACTTCTTCATTGACTGCGGTGTGTCTTGGAATTTATTCATGTAGCCTTTCTTAAGTCTTTCTTGATGCAGTTTCCTTTAGTTAGGAGCTTTTAGTTGAGTCTGCATCTTCTGCGTGTTCTAGACTCGTGTGAAGTCTTTTTGTCAACCACTTCTTCAGTCGAGATGATGTCTTCAGTTATTTCAATTTTCTTGATCCTTCAAGCTATACAACGAACTAAGACATTTAGGATCATAGGAGCATCATTAGCTAGAGTGTACCTTTGGGTGGTTTTGGTATCATCAAAACATAAGGGTTTAAATATATCTTTCTTTTCTCAACAACGACTTTGCTTGCTACTGTATACAATTGCACCCGTACACTTGCGGCGTGTTAAAGAAAATAGCGAATAATAGCGATGGGCTATATATCGTTGAAAATCTCCTTTATAGAAGCGTTGCAAATAATCTAAAGAAGAATCTATAAAATATATATATATATATATACTTGATGAAGCAAAAGAAGAAAACATTAAGTTTTCTCCCAAAGTTTCAGCAGATCAAAGCAGATAATTCAATCAATATTGAATTTCAATAGATCCATAATAGAATACAACTATTATGGTACACTAACTTATATAGTGTGCCACAATCAACAAAATATCTATGAAACAAGCGATAATCTTATCTCGCTTGCAAAACATAGAAAGTATAACTGTATAAGCATGATTAAAATGATTAAGAAAACTTAAATTACTTTAGAAATTGAAGGAATTGTGATGCTTCACACATAAATAATTTAAACCTCACTGAAACATGTAGGAAATAGATAGCTTACAGGTGTATTACAAATATAATAACCCGTAGAACAGGAAAGCCGAGTCGAGGAGAATCCTTTATCCGCAAGACGAGATACACCACAATAGTGCTCTCGGATGGTGTGTCGTCCCCAAAGATGAAATGGCTTCGTCTCATAGGTAGCAGCGAACTGGAATGAGGCGAGAACAAAACTCTGAACTATATGAATGCACAGAGTGCGAGAGAGTGTTTGTATGCAGATTTTCAGGTGTAGAATGATGCATGGTGGTTGTTCTATTTATAGGCACAGTGAACCCATGGAGGAGCCTATAGCCATTAATCCCATTAAGGCATAATTCAAAAGCTCTTGGGAGTTACAGACGTAACAACAATGTCTGTTGTAACTTTCTCGACGGGAGTTTCATGTTGAGAGATAGTTTATAACGGAAGAACAACGAGTCCTCCCGACTAGGGGGTGCAAAAATCCAGCCGACCGAAAAAAATTGACTGAAAATAGATCGAATTGATCGATTTTCGGTCGGTTTTTTTGCTAGGGTCGGTCGGTTCGACCCATTTTTTCCCAGAAAAATCAGTTTTCTCAATCAGTTCGGTTTTTCCGAATCTGGTCTGTCGAAAATCGAACTAACCGATAATTCATATGTATTATTACTTTTTTTATTTTCTTAACCTTAATCCTAAACTCCTCTCTCATTTCTCTCATCTCTCACTATCACAGTCACAGGCTCACAGCGGCTCTCAGTCCAGACCATCTTCTCTAGTCCTGCCAGTCCAGACCACTTCCAGCCATACCTACGGTGAGACCCCTCAGTCCAAACCGCACCACCCCAAACCCTAAAACCTAATTCATGTCCCCCCAACCCAATTCATGTCCCCGCGACACATACCATTCCAATTCCAGTTTGTTCCCTCCCACCCCTCCCCCCACCACCCAAAGTTCCCGTCTGCTACCCCTCCACCCCCCCGCCCCAAAACCCAATTCCCTTCTCTTTCCCCTCTCTCACCCCCAATTTGGCCCTTCTGTTCCACTCCTCCCCAATTTGAAGGTTTCAGTTTTACTCCATCCTGCACCGACGCCGCCATCCACTTTATTATTTTCTTTTCTTTTTTCCTCCATTTGTCTATCTCGGTCGGTTCGATTTTCGGCCGGTTCAAAAATTAGATTTCGATCAATCGGTTATTTTTTTAGGGGCCTGATCGGTCAGTCGATTTGCTTAAATTTGGTTGGTCGGTCGAACCGACCGATGTACACCCTTACTCCCGACCCGTTACGGGGATGGGTCCCCGTGTGCGCATAAGTTAGGCCTCGATCTTTTGGGGCCGAAAAAATTGATGGTCCAAAATAACAAGTCCAATGAGGTTTATGGTATGGCCCAAAGAGCAATCGCTAAGATCTAAGTCCAAGGCTGGGGACCGGGAGCCGAGTGCTGGAAGCCAGGGCTGGGCGAGCGGTGGTGGCAGCGCGCGTGTGGACTTTGCAATCAATACTTGTACACACAGTTTTATTACATGTACTAATGAAATAACTTCTATACGAAATTAATTATTGTTAACAAATCAATGTGGGATAACTATTAATATCTATTTAATGCTTATCATTTTCCCGCAACACCATATTTCAAGTAAGTAACTTTAAATAATTATTTCTCACACATTGAAAATCGGTTTCGAGTAAATAAATATACTATGATCATCTACATGAAACGTAGATTTATCATGTGCCGTTTAATTCTGTTAAATTCAATGTTTTCATTAATCAAAAAATTATTAAATATTGGTAAACTCATAACCAATTTCCTACAAAACACAATTGATTCTCTTTTCTATTCTTTTTTTAGAGAAGGAAACACCATTGATCCTATAATTTAATAAGACCAACCAAAAACTACAAAAATCTTGAAGATTCTAGTAGTGTTGCAGAGCACTTTTACGAGTGTGGCAAAGGTTGTTAAGCAAGAAGAGCGGTTCATACCATACCACAAAAAGTGAAGGTGTTCTTATGGCGTGCTTTGAAGATAGCTCGCGAGCATTGTCATATTAAAGTTTGCGTGCATTTTGTGAAGTTAATTGAGAGCAGCGCATAATTTAGCTCAGCATACTAGAAATCGTTGATTTTCCTACTTGGATTAGGGATATTATTTTGGACAATATTTCTTGAATAATATTTCGGATTTCCTCTAAAAAAATAATGCTCTATTTGTCCACGAAAAAGAGTTATACTTACCCATTTTTTCCACGAAAAATAATCCTGTTTAACTTTGTGAACCATCACATCATGCCTTTTGTCCTATATTTAACTATAACTTGTATTTTTATTTTATTTTTAACTAATAATGTACTTTTATTCTATTTTTTTGTACTAACACTACCCTTAAAAATTGTACATTTATTCTATTTATAACATCTTTATTGAGACCGTGTCCACCCTTAAACATAGGGCTGGTAAACCGATCGGTTTACTGGTTAACCGGAACCGGTTAAGGGCCATTTCCCTAACCGGTAACCGAACCGATTATTGAACCGGTTTAACCGATCGGTTGATCGGTTAAACCGGACCGGTTAATCGGTCAAACCGATTAATCCACGATTTTTCAATTTGTCCGAATTTAACCGGTTAATTCGGTTAATCGGTTCCGGTTGGTTAATCGAATTAACCGGTTTTTATTTAAAAAAAATTCAAATTTGTAGAATGTGTGCAATAGGATTTGAACTCTTGACCTTTGAAAAAAAGAATAAGGTCTTATCCACTACACCAATTCATAATTTGTGATAATTTAGAACAAAAAAAAAATGATAGATACTTGAAATATTAATGTTATTATTTAAATTAAAATATTAAAATATAAATTAATTAATTTAATATAAAATAAACCGGTTAATCGATTTAACCGGTTAACCGACCGGTTAAACCGATTAACCGGTTAGTGATGAACACACTAACCGATAACCGAACCGAACCGAACCGGAAAATTAATTTTTTCGGTTCGGTTACGGTTAAAACCGATTAACCGGAACCGTTTTACCACCCCTACTTAAACAAGACTTTATTTCGTGGACGGAGAGAGTATTAATTTGAAAAGAAAATCATAACATTCGTGCCGCCCCTCTCTGAAATAATAATAATAATAATAATAATAATAATAATAATAATAATAATAATAATAATAATAATAATAATAATAATAATAATAATCCGATTTAATTTTCAAAATTTTCACAAAAAATGAGTGGGCATCTTTTCTGCTGATCATCGACATGATTTATCATGTAAAAATTCCCAACTTCTATCTTCTACAATATCGCCTTCTTTTACAGTTGACTTTATGCCATTTCTTGTCCGCATCGTGTCAAGTAATTCGGTTTTATTTTAATTATTTGTGTTTAATAAATAAAATGCTTGTGAATAGAGATGCACTACTCTGCGCTCCGCTTCAATGTCCACGCAGGTTAGATCCGATCCGAACTCGGACATTCGATCCAATTCAAAATCCCATCTGAACTTGTTCAATTTAACTTTTTATATAATCCCCCCCCCCCCACCCAAAATAAAAAACTTTTGATACGTAATCAGTCGCTTTTACTCATTAACACGGTCATTTTTATTAAGAACAATTATATTTTTATCATTATCATTTTTTATCATATTATTTTAATTTTAAATAATTTTACTCTTATTTCGCATGAACGGTCATTTTATTTGAATAAAAGTCCCAATTTTATTCATATTGAACTGTCACTTTTACAACAATTAATTATAAACTTAAATATTTTTATCATGTCACTTTGACATAAATAATATTTGTCACTTTTACATAATGAATCATGAGTTGGATCCCGAATCAAATCAATTCGACCCGCACAGTTATAAATTATAATTTGAATATAAATGTGTGCGTGTATTTGATTTAACGATAGGAAATTAATATCCAAAATTTGAGGTCATGAATCACCCGCACACTAAAGTGTTTGTCTCGTGGATGATAAGAACATCCAAAAATTAAAGGTCCCAATAAGTCCGTATCACGATCTCTTATTAATTGTTACGATGATTGATGAGGAAATGTCAAATATCTCCCTTTTGTCTCTTCAATTTGTTTGTTTAATTAAAACAAATTCAAAAGTATTACAACTCTAAGAAAAAGGGACAGCCCAACATGCTTCCCGCGTGGAAAACAAGCAATGCACCATCATTGTTCATGGCGTGAGAGTTATAAAAAAAGATTAATTAAGACACAAATTAATATCAGCAATAATAATGGCTAAAATAAAGCAACAATCTAAATAAGGTAGAAAATTCCATAAATTTTTCATTTACATATATTCTCCCTCCTTAGTCCTTACAAATCCGGTAGGTGATCCCAAAATGAAGAGAGACAAATTATACCAGAAATTAAAAGAAAAAAACAAAAGGAAAACACCCCTCTTCTCATCTCTTACTTACACAATTACAAAGAGGGGTTTTTTTCACCCTTGGGACCTCCCTAATTATTTTTCTTTTCTTGGTCAATAACTTCATTCTCATATACTTACATCGACTCGATTCAACTCAACTCACACTCCGTTAATTACAGACATATTGGATGACATCATACATATACACATTACTACGACGACAAAATCAACATGTAGTGTAGCTCACTTGATCAAAATGTTGGTAGATTTTTTTTCCTTGTCATGGTTTCTGCTAAAATTTGATGCCTCAAACCTTCATCTCTCTCTCTCTCTCTATGTATGTACGTGTTGTTTCTCAAGCCAAGGCAGGGATGCTGCAGTTGCGCCGATCCCTGTCAAGGCAGTCGAAACCCTCGATCCTGACGGCCGGATTGTTGCCAAAATTCGACCTCACGCAGCCACCCTTGCGGGTGGAGGAGGGCGACGAGGGGATAGGGGCGGCGGAGGCCAATTTCTCGTCGCCAAAACGAGCGTCTTGAATTAGCGGGTTAGATACTCTAATCGGCGGCGACCCGGAAAAAAATGGGGGCGACGAGGCTACCTGTGGAACTGATTGGTCCGAACTCGAACCATTCTGTTCAATTGCAAAACAACCATCAAACCTCCTTACATCTAACAACAAATTTTTCAACTACTATATGATTTTTTATCAATTGATTGGTCAAGTCAGTATTTTACCTAATTACAACTAGTTTTCTCACAGATCTAGCAATTGATACAGTTTCAAGACACAACATGTAACATGGTGCAAATTAAAAAATACTGGAGTAACAATAATAATTGAAGTAGATATTTTTTGGGGGTTAAAAAATACTGTCGACAAAGTCATAGAAGGATTGTGGCTCTACCTAATCCATATTCAAGAAATTAAGTACATCTAGAATTAAGGCAAAGGTAACAATATTGCAAATAAAAGGAAAATAGAAACAAACCTTTGCAAGAATTATGTCCAGTAGCTCATTTCCAGCTTTTACATCATAATCCTCTTGCTGATGGCTGCAATAAAAATATATTTAAACAAAATTCAAGACCAGAAATTTAAATTAAATAAAAAAAAACAAGAAAAAAAAAAAAACCTAAAGTGCCATCTCAAGGGTCTAGCATAAGTAGGATCAAGAGTGGTTCGGGTAAGGCCGAGCCGCCGTGGCTTGGGGCAAACCACCGTCTCTTTCCTCTCCATAGATCTGCCTGCGGCGGTGCTGGCCCAAATCTCTTCACAGGCAGCATAGCTGTTCTGCTGAATCGCGCAGTGGTTCATGTTTAATCTCTTCGAGATCTTGCAACACAACAAAATAATACACCTGTATACAAGAAAAAGGCGAAATCTTTCTCAGACCAAAAATAAAATAAATACTGATTAATGAGATGAGTAGATCTATTGATGAAAACAAGTTGAATTAGCATACGTTAAAGATTAGTTTTTGTTTGTTTACTTATTTTTCAAGCTGAGATCCGGTCAATGAGAAGAGCCGGCGGAATTTATTGACTTGTTCACACAGACAAACGGTTACTGTCTGAAAAATATATATTTTTTTTTAATAATTTGAGAAGAAAACTACACAGATCTGTTGGAAACATCGAAAGATTGGTTTTTTACAGTTCTGAACAGATCAAACAAGTTCTTGCAAGAATCTAACCTTGAAATTTCAGAAAACCCAAAAAAGAAAAAGAAAAACACACACACACACACAGAGTAATAACTTTGGAAAACAACAAAAATCTGAATTTCAAAATCACACGGGACAAGAAAATACCTATCAAGATTAGATTTTGAAACCAAAAATCGTTCAAAAGAAATGAACTTTTGCAGATTTATATCTTCAAAAATTGAAATCAAGAGAACCCAAGATTTGCACTTTCTCTCACATAAAAGACACCTTTTTTTTCAAATTTGAAGAAAATAGGTGTGAGATAACAAGAACCATAGCACCAACTTTCCAACTAGAAAGAGGCAAAGAGATTATTAGGGTTACCTGAAAGAGCTATACAAAACTGGGAGCACCTCCGAAGAGGAGGATTTCTATTGGAAAAAAGAGAAAAATAAAAAATAAAAAGAAGAAGAGAGAGAAAGAAATAAAGAAGAAAGAGAAAAAAAAGATGGACGGAAGAGATGGCAGATTAAACGGTCAATCTCGGGCAAAGAGGAAAGAAGGTTTGATAAGGCCAATCTCTGTGGAATTTATACACACAAGATAGTCGATTGAAGATGAGATATACAAATATTATTAAAATAATACAATAAAATATTTTTCGACCTATATTTTATAGGTGGTAGATTTATAATACAAGTGCGTGGGGGACAACCACTGATTTAAGGCTGCAATAAAATAAAAGAGGATTATTACTTTATAATTGAGTTAAAATAAAGTGAGAGGAGCGTTTGGGGTTTATGGAAGATGAATTGTTTAAATATTTTTTTAATATTTTTTGGTTTATTAATTAAATAAAAAAGTGGATCTTGAGGCTTTATTCTTATCATGCAAGTGGGCTCGATACATAAGAGGGATGGTGGGGCTAACGTGTACAGAAGACTCGATATTTTTAACCAGTTGGATAGATAATTAATTATTGATATTTTGGAAGTTATTTTATTTGTATATAGTTGTATCTTATTGTTTAGATTTTGTGAAAAAGAACTCCTCTTTGAAAGTTTTAGTCAAACTATTCAAAACTAGGTTCTCAAAAATGAAAAAAAAAAAAACTATTCAAAACTAATCGGTATTGAACGACTAATAAAGATTCGAGTTTATAAGAGTAGTGTAAAATCGTTTTAGTACTTAAGAGAACTATTTTAAAAAATTTAAATATATTAAAAAATAATTTTAAATTAAAATTAATCTTAATGGCAACTATCATTTGTGCTCGTCAATATTGTCTTTCTATGTGTGCCAGACGGACAACAGCCACGACTCTTCTTCCGATCGAACATCCCACATTAAACACCGCAAAATTCGCAAAACTTACACACACCATACTTTCAACCCCACCACCCCATTCGCTATCCCTTCTCGTGAAACAGGACACACAAACCTTGACATAGACTTTGTACCGCCCACACTCACGACGCACACCTACTTCAGCGCCCCATCCTTCCTTGGAAACGACAGCAACAAGGCCACCGTCGACATCCGTCGATTCATAGTCCTCAAGCCACCCTCTTTCTCTTGCTTCGACCAATGGCAGTAGTCGTCGCCCCCAGCATCTCCGATTCCACCTAAGGTTAAAAGGACATCAACACTTCAACACACTGTAAGTTCAAATTTTAAAAATAAAAAGTAAAAAATAATCAAACGGAATGTTAACCTTCGTTGAGTTAGCTGAATGAATTTGCATACTAATAGACACTCTAAGATGTTAAATGCGACGAATGTTGCATATATAGGATTACTTTTGCCTCAAGGGAGACAGCCTTGAGATTGTATTTGATATATAATCCTTATGTAAATAATCTATAACTATCATCAATTTTATACCAAATATTTTAACACATAATGAAAATGAGAAAGAGCTAGAGAGAAAACGAGAGAGTATATTTTGACGAGAGATGGTAACGAAAAATATAATAAACCCACAGTAATTGGTTAGAGTACGTCTTATGTGAGAGAATGACAAACAAACAAAAAAATAAATAAATGAATTTGGTGATATTCAAAAACAAAAATATGAGTTTGTCTTCATGTTAGTAGTTCTTATTGTGTTAATGGGCAAAAATGTCTCATCCCTTATGTGTTTTTTTAAAAATGACATCTCTTATCATAGAAAGCATTTTATGCCATAAATATGTGAAGTGCCTAATTTACCCTTTGATGTTGATGGGTTTGCTTGGTTTTTTGTGAAAGTCTTGCACATTTGACCGATTTGACAGCCATCGATCATAAAAGTCAACGATTTGACAGCTATCAGTCAAGAGTACATATGATCGGTGGGTGGCTAGATCATGTGTCCGGTCGGCCGAACACATGATTTTACCGGCCAGACACATGATTTTATCGGTCGGATCATGTGTTTGGTCGGTGAAATTATGTGTCCGCCCGGTCGGACACATATTTTCACCAGCCGGACACATGATTTTAACGGCCGGACACATGATTTTATCGGTCAGACATGTGTCCGACCGATAAAATCATGTATCCGGCCGGTGAAAACATGTGTCCGCCCGGCCGGACACATGATCTAGCCACCCACCGGTCATATGTACTCTTGACTGATAATTGTCAAATCGTTGACTTTTATGATTGATAGCTGTCAAATCGGTCAAATGTGTAAAACTTTCACATAAAACCAAGCAAACCTATCAAATCAAAGGGTACTTAAATAATAGGGCATAGAATGCTTTGTATAATAAGAGAGGGCATTTTTACAAAAAAAGATAAGGAAGTGGGCATTTTAAATTTTTACTCGTTCTTATTTGCCTGTCTACTTGCCAACGGATAATAGAGTACAAATTTATATACGAAGGTTCATGTGTAGTACTATTCAAATTCATAAAATTATGGATTAATTGCTTACAAATTTACGAATTATATTTAAATTTTGATTTTTAATTAAATTTATTTTTTATTAATAAATAAATAAATACTATTTTGTTTAAATTTGACCTCAACCCAAAATTTGTTGACTGATAACTTGAATGTTGAGAGTACTTCGATGAGCAATTCAAAGGTACCATAAAAAAACTCTTGATATTATATACATAATGATACTTGTATTGTTGGATTTTGGTCATAAAAAATGGCCGAAAAATGGCATGAACGTTGATGTCATGTGACTTTATATTTTTTCTTTGTCTCGAGTCTCGACCAGTTTTTGGGAACAAAATCCAAAAATATGGGTATCATTAGAGAGTTATCATCAAAGGTTCCGAACGGCACCTTCGAATTATCTATAGGACTCTAGACAATCAAGTTATTGGCCAACGAAGAGTAACGCTAAAATTCAAATAATTAAAAATGTAAATATTTTTTGATTAAAAAAAATAAGGGTTAAGTATCAAATACGCCCCTAATATAGAGACTCTTATCACGTATAACACGCTATACTCGACTTGGATTCAACTAATCCCTTGAAGTTCTATATTTGGTGCAATAAAACCCTCCGTCCTAATGACCGTTTAACACTGTTAACTATTTTAATTTTTTTTATTTCATTGTTGGTGGGGCCCACGCCTTCTTCTTCGAAAGTCACGCCGGAAACACGCCGGAAACATGCGAATTCACCACAAATATCAGAAACTACCCCCATTTATCTCTCTTATAATAACACCAAGTGTATAATCAATCGAATAGCTTAAAACCGAAAAAACACTTCTCCAATCCTCTATCTCTCTAGAAAAACATACAATTTCTCTCTCTATGCATAATAATCTCTCCTAAACACTTTCCGATAAGAATCTCCAATTTCCAGTCAGAAAATATCCTCTGACTTCTTCGATGGTGTTTCCTCACCTCTATTCATCCCTCTTCTGATATTTGTGGTGAATTGGCGTGTTTCCGGCAAGCTTGACGAAGAAGAAGAATGCGTGGGTTCCATCACCAACGAAATAAAAAAAAAATTAAAATAGTTAACGGTGTTAAATGACCGTTAGGGCAGAGGGTTTAATTGCACCAAATTAAGGACTTCGGGGGTTTACATGAACCCAAGTCGAGTATAGGGTGCTAATGTGCTATACATGATAAGGGCATCTATGTTACGGGAGTATTTGATACTTAATTAAAAAATAAATTTAATGAAAAATTAAAATTTGAATATAATTCATATATTTATAGACAATTAATCCTAAAATAAATGATATGATTGAAAAATTGAATCCAAAACTCAAAAACATATTCTCGAATATTGAACACAGAACCAAGAATTGTGAACCACAAAATTTTCCATCGATAAATCATTAAGGGACGTCTACTTTTTACAATTAGTTTAGATAAATAAAAATAATATAAACTAATTCATTATTTATTAAGATAATTAAAATTTTAAGTTATCTCAAATATTAATTTTTATCACTTAAACTATTTTACTTTAATCATATTCTATTGAAATAATAGTTAAAAAAATTAATAACAAAGAAAAAAGTATTCAACAATTTAGCATATTCATCAAAAAATTAAGGGCTAAGCCTGTAAATCCCTAACGTTTACATGGAATTGATTTTTGCACCTATTTTTATTTTTCTACTTTTAAATACCTAACCTTTCGTTTTTGTCTCAAATTTATTCGGTGACAGGTTTTTTATTACGCCGGTGCCGGAAATGCCACTGTGGCAGCCGAAATTGATGAGGTGGCAGCCGGAATTGACACCTAAACATATTTTTTACATGTGGCAAAAAAATAAAAAAATAAAAACAATTTTTTTTTCCAAATCATCGTCATCTTCCTCAAACCCTTATCCCCCCTCCCCAATCCGCCGCCGCCTCCCCCTGCTAGCACCACCGACGCCGCCCTCTTCCCTCCCCCAACCCGCCGCCGCCACCACCACCACCGGCGTCTACATCATCGAAAATTCAAAACCCTAGATTCCCAATTCCTCTCGATTTCCACGAATCCAATGGAAAATTCCTCTCTGAAGACTCATCCTCTATCAAGCTCGTCCCTTCCAACCTCCTCGCCTCCTCCATCGCACAGAAGCGATCCGCCACCACCTCGGACTGCACCGGTCTGCTTGCTCGCGAGCTTGAACAACGGTCCACCCCACCACCACCACCAAATTCCGTCTGCCCTTCCCACCACCAGCACCAAATTCCGTCACCAAATTCCCAGCAAACATCTGAGAAACCGTGAAATTTTGGAATTTTGGCGGTGGAAATTTAAGGGGTTTGTGAAAATCAGTAGAGGGAGAGGCGGCTGCTTCCCGACAGAACTCCAGTGACGATGGACACGTTGCCTGAGAAAGAGGGGTGCGTGAGACATGGGTGAAGTCGAATCCTCCGAGCACGATGAAATTGAGAACGAGAAAAAGGTATCCACCACCGCCTGGGAAGGAAGGGCCGACGCGTGTTTGGAAAGGGGGGAGGAGGGAAAGTGGCCGCGCCGAGGTGGGGGGAGGAGGAGGGCTGACGCGAGTCTTAGAAGGAGGAGGGGGGAGGCGACACCGCAATTGGAACGTTGAAGGTCGGCAGGCACTGGTGGTGGTGGCAGTGGGTGGTGGAGGTGGCAGGGGGCGCGCCGGGTGGTGGGGGGGTTAGGGTTTGGGGTGGGGGTGGGGGAAAGGGGGAAAAGACGATGGGGGAGATTTTTTTTTCTTTTTTTCCACATATTTTTTTTTATTTTAATTTTGTTCAGATATTTTTTCCACATGTTACAAAAGTGCCACCATGTTAATTTCTGGCTGCCACAGTGGCATTTTCGGCGCCAGCGTAAGAAAAAATCGGTCATCGAATAAATTTGAGACTAAAACGAAAGGTTAGGTATTTAAAAGTAAAAAAATAAAAATATGTGCAAAAATCAATTTCGTGTAAACGTTAGGGATTTATAGGTAATTAGCCCAAAAATTAAATGTCCCATCAAAAGGTAAGTTTAACTATCACTTTTGTATCAATAACATCGTCGACCATGTTGATTTGCGAATATCAAATTTTGGATCATTCACAATGATAGAGTCCCTTCAGGGCTCTAAGAAAGTGGCCACCATTCTACAACAAGAGACTTTAAAGAT
This sequence comes from Salvia miltiorrhiza, assembly GCF_028751815.1. Lineage (NCBI taxonomy): Eukaryota > Viridiplantae > Streptophyta > Magnoliopsida > Lamiales > Lamiaceae > Salvia > Salvia miltiorrhiza. The sequence goes on along the minus strand of NC_080391.1, from coordinate 16,555,844 downwards.
GGGTTCAAATTATTTTATTTCTATTTCATTCAAATTAACCTCTTCAAATTTAAATTTTCATATTTTATTAAAATTTAAAATTTCAACATCATTTTAATTAAAATAAAATACAATAATTTAAAAAATATTACAATAATTAAAATTTAAATCAATTCTCGACGCTTCATGACTTAGTCGACCTGCAGAAATCTCCACAACTTCATCGTCTTAAATGAAACTCGTTTCGTTCAAGTTGATTGCTTCAAGACTAGTGGCAAAGAGATTCGAGCCTTGAGAGAAGGACGAGAAACCGTCGGGAAAAAAGTTGGGATCCCCCAGGACTGAGTGAAGTTTTTTTAAAATTCATTGAACTCGCGGTCCACTTTATGAAGAAGAATTTGGGAAGACTAAGGTGTAGAAAGTTGGAAGAACATGAGAGAATAGGAGAAGGATTTGAGTTGTTTTCGTGTAAAAATAATGTAAAAAGTTGGAATATATATATATAGAACATAACTGAAATGAAAAAAATTGTGTTGAGGACCATTGGCAACAGTCAAAACAATTTAAAAAGTTTAATTTCGGCCAAAAAGAGTCGTTTAAAGAAATTTTTCATCTTTTAAAATTAGTTGCGTGCATAGCATGCGCCATATATAAAAAAAGCGTTCAAGCTAGGTGCGAGGGAAGAGGTCGGATTTCTATCCCGAGGGTGCGGCAGCTTGGGTGAGGTGGGTAGCGCCGTAGCGGGGCAGCCCGAGACTTCCGTCCACACTCGGTAGTGGATGCTCTTAATATCCAATGGCCAATAGTAAAAGAGTAATGATTTTTGTTTCAAATGAATAGTACCATTATCTACGTTGCATACTAGTGAGATATCTTAATTTCTTCTCAACTCTACCTTGCTACTTGTACAAGCACCTATTACTACTACTTGATAACTTGCTATCGTACAAGCACCTATCACTGCTAGTTGATAACTTGCTATAGATAAAACACGTAGGTACAATATCGTTTAAAAAAAATGTTACATTTTCCATATCACGAAACTTGGATAAAAAAAAAAAATTCAGAACATTCCACCGCACCATGCACGCAAATTTCAACCTTTGATTCATCACTCGTCATATATAAGTAACAATTGTTATGAATAAAAATAAAAATTCTTAATAGATAAAAATACGGTTCACAAAATTATGGGCAAATCTATGTAGGGACCAGTGGCTGAGCCAGGAATTAATTTGGGAGGGGGCTGAACTTACACCGCCCCCGAGAAATTTTTTTTGGACATTCCGTATATTTAAGGCATTATTTTATTAAAAGACAAACATAATAGTAATAATAAAGAACAACATTTTCATAGATTATATAACAAATTAGTTTCAATACATTACAAATTTTTTTGGGACATTCTGTATTTTTAAAGCATTTTTTATTAAAAGACGAGCATAATAGTAATTATAAAGAACAACATTTTCATATACTATATAGTTTTAATATATTACAAATTAATTTCAATACGTTACAAACTTTTTTTTTGTCATTTCATACATTTTAGGCATTTTTTATTAATAGACAAGCATAATAACAATAATAGCGAACAATATTTTCATAAATTATATATTTTCAATAAATTACAAGCTAGAATCAATAATAATAAAAGACAAGCATAGTAATAATAGCAAACAAATTTTTTTTGGGCATTCCATCCATTTTAGGCATTTTCTAGTAAAAGACAAGCATAATAGTGATAATATAATGTATAATATTTTCATAGATTATATAGTTTTAAATAACACAATTATCCTTAAATTAATTATAAATGGAAGAATATAATAAGCTGATCAACTTTTGAAACAAATTTCTTTTATAATATAAACATATATCTATATATATATTTTTTTTAAATCTCAAAATTTGGGAGGGGGCTTCAGCCCCCCCTAGCTACGCCCCTGGTAGGGATGGCACTGTGCTAATACAAACCTAAATACCTAATGTTTTTTTTTTCTTATACTTATGTATTATATTAAGTTTAACTTAAAATTAAACAAGCTCAAAATAAAATAAAAATAAAAATAAAGCTAATGTGTCTTAGACTGTGAGAACGAGAGTGGATAAATTTGATTGAATACCTCATTTCGTTCTCCTTCATTTTTCCTGTAAACCTCCTTCACAACGTAGTCAAATGAAGTGTTTACATTATTTTTTGTTGATTCTATTATAAAATTCACCTCATATTGTTCTCCTCTACTCTTCCTGCTGATCCTATTATAAAATTCTTGATCTACTGCTGCTTAAAGTTAAACGTCCCAGTTTCGAGTCCATCATCCCACAATCTTTAAAATTTCATGTCTTATCAACTAAGAAAAATATAATTAAAAAATGACAATTCTCATGAATAAAATTAAGTTTTAGATATTTTGAATAAAGCGACAATCATTCTGAATAGGGGTGTAAGTGAGTCGAGCTAGCTCGCGAGCTACTCGGGATCGACTCGAAAATTACTCGAAATCGATTCGATATAAGTCGAGTCGAGCTCGAGCTCGAGCTACTCGACTAGGTATCAAGCTCGAGTTCGAGTTTCACCATACTCGACTCGTTAGGCTCGCGAGCCTAATCGAGCTTTCAAACAAATTATGATTTTGTCCCTATATTATAGCTTAATTACTAATATAGCTCATAATATATACAATTTGTTGAAGCATGTATGAGACGAGCTTAAACGAGCTCGAGCTCACCGAGCCTAAACGAGCTCGAGTTCGATTAAGATTCAATAATCGAGTCGAACCGAGTCGAGCTCGAGCGAGTCGAATATGCAATCGAGTCGAGCTCGAGCTCAAAAATCTCAAACTCGAGCGAGTCGAGCTCGAGCTCGAGCTTGATACATATAGACCGAGCTCGAGCTCGAGTATGTCAATACTCGACTCGACTCGGCTCATTTACACCCCTAATTCTGAAGAAAAGTCATAACTGTTTAGAGTGTGTTATCGTTGGTTGATAAATTTATTATGGGATAAGAAGTGATTACAAAAAAAATCTCCCTTTAAATCTCCTCTTTCTTTTCCCTCATTCTCTACATAAGAGAATTTTATCATTTCTTATTGTTCTTTTTCACTTCAATGAGAAATAATATTATCACACCAAAAATTGAAGGATAATCTTATCCCTTCTTGGAGTGAAAATAATTAATGATAAATGGTGTAATTCTTTTTTTGTAGAAAATGAGGAAAAATAAAATGGATATTTAAAGGAATAAATTTTTGTTATCCTTCATTTTTTTCATAATAAATTTATCCATAAAAAAGAACATATTGTTAAAGTAAAATTGACCATTCTTATAATTACAAGCGACAATTTTTATGAATAAAAGTGATAATTATTTTATGTGTGTGTTTTAAATAATATGTGTGTGTATATATATATATATATATACACACACATTTAGATATATGTTCTTTTAAGTAATTTTAAATTCAAAGATTATCATCTTACATCAGCAAGGCCTGAGCTAGGGGATGGACATGGGTGTCACTAATTTTAAAAAAAAAATAGGAGTATTTTTGTAATTTTATAAATATATTATGAAAAAATACTTCATCATTCTCATTAAAACATGCATAGTATGAGACGACACTAGTTTTAAGAAATCCTGTAAAATGTAATATGAGTGAAGAAATTATCTCACATTGATTGTGATATTTAGTGAGAGAATTATTATTATAAATGGGATATGCATGTTTTTATGGGACGGGCGAAAAAGAAAAACTATTCATATTTTTATGGGACGCATGTAGTATGATTTTGTTTCCATTCGAGTTGAGCTATTTTACACTTTGAACTTTTTTTTTAAAATTATTATTACTCAAAAATAGAAAAACACAATCACAATCTATCCCTCTAGGTGACTCAAACTCCGGACATATTGGTTGAAAAGGAAACATCTTACCAACAAACTGCACTTTATTATATACTATTTTACATTGTGATTGACATGCACAAAATTTTGATGAAGTGAACACATAATTAATTTATGCATGTCATGTTTGGATATTAGAGATTTATTTTTTAATTTTGATATTGAAAGATAGTTCGTTTTGCAAAATTTTATCCATCTTAATTTTTGAAGTTGCTTTTTATGAATTTGAAAGTTAGTTTAAAAGGTACTTTTTGTAATATAAATAACACTATGATTGTCTTAATGATTACTTTAGTTTTATCTTTTAATTATTAATTTTATTAAAAAAAATTAGAGCATCTTAAATCGAAAGTCTAGCTCTGCCACTCTGTACATAATAATAATAATAATAATAATAATAATAATAATAATAATAATATAGCAATTTAATTGAAAATATTATAACCAAATTAAAAATTTTAAATTACATACTTTTAATAACGAGGGATTTAATATTATAAACTCACTAGTCACATTCCCCACCATCGGATATTTGTAGAAATATCGGAAAAATATTCTGTAAATTTGCCTTCAAAATATCAAGAGGTTAAGATGCTTTTACCATGTAAATATCTGACACGTTTGCAAGTAAAGTCGGCCTTCAGTGGTGGGAATAGACGCCCTAGAATCAAGAGCTAGGACAGTTGTTGCTTTAGTTAGAATCAAGAGCTAGGACAGTGATGTGTATATTTATGAAGTGATTAATAATGCGTACATTTATGAAGTGATTAATTAAACTAAAAATATTGGATAGCTGCTAACGTTACAATTATTTAAACTAATGTTATGACCAGTTATACCGCCAAGGGAAAAGCTGTTTGGCCATATTATGGTCGTATAAAATTCATGTATTTTATTAAAATAAAAATAGGATTTTATTAGTTTTATTTTTTCACACATAGTAGTTATTTTTTTTATTTTTGTCAAGTAAATAAAAAGTTGCAAAAAATAAAATTACAATGTGTACAAAATAATAAAATTAACAACATTTTATTTTTATTTTAAACAAAATATTTAAATACATAGAATTTAAAGATTTTTTTTTATCAGAAATTTTTTTGAATAAAAGATGGTACCAGAAATACCTAAAACATAATAGTACAAGAAAAAGGCTCAAAGTCTTTTGAGCACCAATCAGCGAAACTCAACTCCACAGTTACAATTCCAAAAATTTTGTTCCAACTCCAAAGTCTTCCTTTGATATTATTATCAGTTTATTACCCATATTATGGCTGAATAGCATCATTCTGTACTGATTATAGTTAGTATAAACTATATAAAATACTCCTCATTACCATCATTTATAGACAATATTGAATATTTTGACATATTATCTACATTTCCAACTCTAATTAATGCTGTCACTTTCAAGCTTTACCACTACCGTTTTTTAAAAAAAAAACAAATGGTGGCCAAAGTTTGCCTTAAAAATCCTGCAACTTTATTTTGTGTAAAAGTGCATATTAGCATCTATAAATTTATAGATGAGTGGCATCATTTATCCCTTGTTCGGTTACGGTTCGTCGTTGTCACTTCTCAACTTTACTAGAAAATTGAAAATAAAATATAAGGATGAATACTATATAAATGAAAGATATTATGGACTAAATTAGGATATATTTGATATATTCTAATACTAAGGAAGACAAGACAATTTAGAATTGTCTTCTTTCTTATAAATAAGGGGCTTGGCCTTACAAATGAGTAGAGACAATAAAAACATTAGCTTAGAGTTTTTGCTTGGCAAAACACTAAGAGAGCACTATAGTTTCAATCGGAGATTTCCTAGCTGTTGACGATTGAATCGTGCACTTGGAATCGTTCCTGCATCGAATCGATATACACGTGGATACCTTAGTAGTGGATTCACGGCACGAATCGAGACGCACGCGTACCACACAACGAGTAAGTTATTCCTTTCGTTGTGTGCCTATCTCTACACATGATGCATTTGTAAATCTAGATCTAATCCTTGAATGTATATTCCGCTGCGTATCATTAGATGATGTCAAGGATAACCAACAGTGGTATCAGAGCCCGGGGCTCGATTTACAATTGTGATTGTGTTCTAATTGTTTATGGGTTAAGAATATGTGATTTTAGAAATCTGAAACTAAAAATTTGGGATTGAAATGTTCGAAACCATTTTCTGAAATTGGGTGAAAATTGCTGGGCAATATTTGTATCACACTCGCCGGATCTGAGCCGACCGCCTTCTTGGGCGAGGCGGCGACGGTGGCTCGGGGCTCGCCGGTGTGCAGCGCCCGACCACCGGCCGCCATCTGCGTCGTGGCTTCAAGCCGACACGCCGCTGCACCTCTTTAGCAGTCCCGCCATCTCGGGCTTGGAGTCCGAAAAATGGAGGGCGACTGTTGGTGGAGGTCTTGCGTGCTGGAGGCGGCGGATTCACGGCTTTGAACGGCGACGAGGAGCTTCGTGACGGTGAGGACGCGGGCAGGCGTCTGGAGACGTCGCCGCTTACCTCCGACGCGCCTTCGAGCCGCGACCGGCGTGGAGAACCCCGGCGTGGACGCGCGACGTCTGATGGCGTCGTCGATTCGCGCGCGACAGCGGCGGGCTGACGGGCAGCGTGGCGACGGGAAGGAGAAGGGGGCAGCGGCTGCTGCTGCAAACCCCTTTTTCGAACCCTAGCTGCTGAATATTGTAACTGGGCCAAGGGTTTTGGGCTCTGGTCTGGGCCTGTTTATTTGATTAAGTGGGCTGCTGCCTTGACCTTCTATGGGCTGCGAAAATTACATAATAAATGGGGCTGGGCCTGCATTTTATTAAATGCCCATTTGGGGCTGTGACAAAAAAAAAATCTTTTATTAATTTTGAATTAATAATTGAACCCCAATTTCAGAATTAATTTATTAATTGGATTAATAAATTTAATTATTGTTATTAATTTTGAATTAATAATAATAGAAATAAATTTATATTAATTTAGAATTAATATAAATTGATTAACCCATATTCAATTAGAGAATAAAATATTAATTTGATTAATGATTTTATTCGTAGAGGTTTTATGTCTTTATGTGATAAGCATGCTATTTGATTTTATGCTTATTATTTAACTATAGTAGTTAAAGACCGCATATATCTTGGGTAGGCGGCGCCCAATATGTGTGGTCCGCATTTTATATGCCTGGGTAGGCGGCACCCAGTAATTGTTTTGCTATTTAATATTGGATATTAAATATAAGCAATTAGTATCACATTCTAAATCCCCATTAAATATAAGTCTTTGTGTAAGCACAAAACGCGTCATCCATCATAATTGTTTGAGTACCTAACCTTTTTCGTCCAAGGGTATTTACATAAAATTGTATACTCTAAATCGACAAGGCCAAGACTCATTCATAGGTTGGCACCGTGTGATGGGGTTGACTTACTTAAATTATTTTGGAACGCAAAGCGACCAAGAATGATTTAAGGACGCAGATTAATTTGATTAATCAACCAAGAGTTGCAAAAATGGTTGTTGCAATTGGCTTAGAGGCCTACTAAGTAATATTATTGTAGTCATCAGCAAAGCAGAGGCTGCATAATATTGACTTGGATCTTGAACTACTAAGATTTATATGGATTATAAATTCGTATTTTACGTTGGGGGCGTAAGATATGTTAAAATTAGTGGGAGCTAATCAATACGATAGCCCATTGTTTGATTAGTGATACAATGTGATCATAGTTTATTCTTTCTAATTTGCTTTTCTTTATTTATTGATCTGATAATATGTCGAATTTGTCACTGAAATGTTTGATAGAAACAAACAAGTTGACTGGGTCAAACTTTACGGATTGGCTCCGTTGCTTGCGTCTGGTCTTAAGGCTAGAGAAGATTGAGTATGTCTTGGACAACCCAATCACTGTCATTCCTGACAAGCAGTCTGCTGAGTATGCATCATTTGATGAAGCTGCTCACAAGAAGCATGTCGAGGATGCAACATCGGCACAATGTGTGATGTTGTCCTCTATGACTACGGAGTTACAGAGGCAACACGAACACATGTTTCCTTATGATATGCTAAAACACTTGAAGAGTCTGTATGCTTCAGAAGCTCAGACTATGGAGTATGAGATACTCCGAGATCTTTTCAAGTGTAAGCTTCAGGAAGGGAGTCCGGTTTCTGATCATGTACTGAAGATGATCGGGTTGATTGAGAGGTTGGCATCGATTGGAACGATGCTACCCGCTACTGTCTCTGTCAATCTGATTCTGCAGTCTTTGCCTGCCTCATTTGAAAACTTCATTGTGAACTTCAATATGAACGACACGAAGGCAAGCCTGCCTGAGCTTCATAACATGTTGAAGACCTATGAGTCTTCCACCTCTAAAGGCAAATCTGTGCTCATGGTGAGCTCTACTGCTACGTCTTCCAAAAGGAAGTACAAGCAGAAGAAAAAACAGAAGAAGGCATTTGATGCTGGTTTGAAGCCTAAAGGTGGAGGGGCTCAGAAAAGGCCGAAGTTGCCAAAGGATGAATGCCTATTCTGTCATGAAAAGGGGCACTGGAAGAGAGACTGCCCGAAATACAAGGCACAAGGTGCATCGGGTATGAGCTCGGGTATGTTTGTCATTGAGATAAACATGTCTATTGATAATTCACAATCTTGGGTATTAGATACAGCTTGTGGCTCACACATTTGCAATAATGTGCAGGGCCTAAGTGAAACCAAGAAAGTGATGCCCGGGGAAGTCGATCTACGCGTGGGAAATGGAGCAAGAGTTGCTGCTGAACGCGTGGGGACTTATAGATTAGATCTTCCTTCGGGAAATAGACTTGTTTTAAGTAATTGTTACTTCGTTCCTTCTATTTCTAAGAATATTATTTCCATTCCGATGTTGGACATTGAAGGTTTTTCCTTCCATTTTGGAAACAGTCGATGCTCGTTTTCCCTTAATGGATTGTTTTATGGAAGTGCCTCTCTTTTGAATGGTTTATATTATCTTGAATGTGAAAGGAGTATTCTCAATGTACAAAACAAACGACCTAAGCTGAGTAATGCGAATAATACTACCTATCTTTGGCATTGTAGACTTGGTCATATCAATGAGAACAAGATAGCAAGATTGAGAAAGTTAGACTATCTCAAATCATTTGACCTTGAGTCATATGGTGCTTGTGAATCCTGTCTCAAAGGTAAGATGACTAAGAAACCTTTTTCTGGGAAGGGGTTACGAGCCAAAAACTTGCTAGAATTAATTCACACAGATGTGTGTGGACCGTTCCCAACAGAAGCAAGAGGTGGATATTCGTACTTCATAACTTTTACTGATGATTTTTCGAGGTATGGATATGTGTATCTCATGAAGCACAAATCTGAGGCCTTTGAGAAATTTAAGGAGTTTAAGTTAGAAGTCGAGAAACAACTTGGGAAAAGTATAAAGGCTCTTCGATCAGATCGAGAAGGAGAATACTTAAGCCATGAGTTTCTTGATTACTTAAAATCACATGGAATTCGGTCAGACTGGACTCCTCCGGGGACACCTCAAATGAACGGGGTATCCGAAAGGAGGAATCGAACTTTATTAGATATGGTTCGATCCATGATGAGTTTTGCAAGTCTCCCTTTATTCCTTTGGGGTCATGCCTTACAGACCGCTATTTATATTCTGAATAGAGTTCCTTCTAAATCAGTTGAGAAAACACCATATGAGTTATGGTGTGGCAAAAAGGCAAGTCTTAACCATATGCGGACCTGGGGATGTCCTGCTTTTGTTAAGAAAATGATGACTGATAAGTTGGAATCTAAAAGTGAGAAATGTTATTTTGTGGGATATCCTAAGGAAACAATTGGATATTATTTCTACGTTCCCGGTGATCACAAGGTGATTGTTTCCCGGAATGTGACGTTTCTTGAAGACACCTTTGTCTCTAAGGAACAAGGTCACAATACGATAGAACTTGAAGAAATTCAAGAATCGCAAAATAACATAGAGGATGAAAACTTGTCTAATGGTGTGGACAAGAATTCAGTGGGAGTATTTGATGATCTATTGGGAAGGGGAATATCTCTTAGAGAGACGCCTCAAGACAATGAGATACATCAAAGACATGATGATACAATAGTTGTGTCACCACCACCTCAAGAAAATCTTGAGGATGTCCCTGAAAATTCCGAAATTGTTGAAACGTTCAACACAGAGGAACCTGCTCGCATTCAGAATATACAACCAGAACAAACGCAAGAACAACTCCATAGGCCTCGTAGGAATCGTCGAGCACCTGAAAGACTTAATCTATTGGTTGAGAACCAAGATGATGGAGTTGATCCAGATGATGATGAACCTAAGACCTATACCGAAGCGGTGTCGGGCACCGACTCGGAGAAGTGGCTTGAAGCCTTAATTTCTGAAATGGACTCGATGTACTTCAATCTAGTCTGGGAACTAGTTGATTTGCCAGATGGAAAATATCCCATAGGCTGCAAATGGATCTTCAAAAAGAAGAGAGATGCAGATGGCATAGTACGAACCTACAAGGCTAGGTTGGTGGCAAAGGGTTATAGTCAACGCGAGGGCATTGATTATGACGAAACCTTTTCACCAGTTGCAAAGATCAAGTCCATTAGGATTTTACTTGCTATAGCTGCATATTATAACTTTGACATTTGGCAAATGGATGTCAAAACCGCGTTTCTCAATGGAGAACTTGAAGAGGAAGTCTATATGACTCAACCTGAAGGTTTTGTATCCAAAGAAAGGCCGAATGCAGTATGTAGGCTAAAGAAGTCCATTTATGGACTTAAGCAAGCTTCTAGGAGTTGGAATATTTGCTTTGACAGAGCTATCAAATCGTTTGATTTTGTCAGAAGCAAAGAGGATCCATGTGTTTATAGTAAACGCAAGGATGGGAACATTGTCTACCTTATCATATATGTTGATGACATTTTGATTATGGGTAGTGATCGTTCCATGATGCAATCCGTGAAAGATTGGTTGGCTAGCTCCTTCATGATGAAGGACCTGGGTGATGCTTCCTATATCCTTGGGATAAAGATCTATCGGGATAGACCTAATAGATTGTTGGGATTATCACAATCCACCTACATAGACAAATTGCTAAAGCGCTTCTCAATGGAAAATTCCAAGAAATGATTTCTTCCTATGGGACATGGTATTATCTTGTCTAAGAAGGGTTGCCCTTCTAATGACCAAGAGATCAAATACATGAAAAGGATCCCATATGCTTCTGCTATAGGATCGATAATGTATGCCATGACATCTACTAGGCCAGATGTGGCTTATGCGCTTAGCATGACAGGCAGATTTCAGCAAAATCCCGGTGAGGTACATTGGAGAACTGTCAAGACTATTCTAAAGTACCTTAGAAGGACTAAAGAATACTTCTTAGTCTATGGTGGACAGCCAGAGTTATCAGTTACTGGGTATACTGATGCTAGCTTCCAAACAGACCATGATGACTATAAGTCACAGTCTGGCTATGTCTTCATCCTCAATGGTGGAGCAGTTAGTTGGAATAGTTCCAAACAAAGCACTACTGCCGACTCCACCACCGAAGCCGAGTATATTGTTGCATCTGAAGCTGCCAAGGAGGCTGTGGCTCTGTTAGAATTCGTGAAAGAACTGGGTGTCATTCCAAGTACCAATTGTGCAATACTGTTGTATTGTGACAACACTGGTGCAGTTGCGCAAGCAAAGGAACCAAGATCCACGAATAGAAACAAGCACATTCCCCGAAGATATCATCTGATCAGAGAAATAATTGAAAGAGGCGATGTGAAATTAGAAAGAATACCCACTGATGATAACTTAGCCGATCCTTTCACCAAGCCGTTGTGTATAGCAAAACACAACAAACATTTTGAGAGCTTGGGTGTTAGACATGTTGGAAGTTGGCTTTAATTTAGTGGGAGTTTTGGTTTGAATGTCTTAGAAACAATTTGATTTGAGACATCCTTACCTGATCACATTTATATATGTTATTTGATTTCATGGGCTAGTGCATTTATTAGAATATTTGGTTTTATTGTTTGACTTTATTCTTTTATTTGTTCCCTTGAATTATCACTACTATTAATGATGTGAGACATTAATGGTTTGAGTGTAATTCTAAAGATGCCCTAACCAATGGTCATCAAGAATGGGATATTGATGACATGCGATTGGTTAGCATGTGGTCTGCATCATATTCTTAGAGAATGTAGTTGATCTCACAACTACGAGTAATTTGATTCTCGTGATGGATACATGGATATTTTGGAGAATATTGGTATACCCTGCTATTAAATCATTTGTTCTAGTGTCTATGATTTAATAGTGTATGGAGTATGTAATAGTCCTTTGACTTGAGGTCAATACTCATTTTGTTTGTTGAGTGGTGTGCTTTGACCAAGTACAATGCTTGCACTCCATCAAAGGGGTAGATATGGCTTGTGTTGGGTACATCATGAGGCAAATGGAAATGGTAGTTGAGCCAAGAATAGGATTCATTCATCGATTTGAATTTCGAGAGAACACTTCAAATTCTCTATATTATTTGACCGTTAGTCATTGGCCAATGCAAAGATATATTCAATTAGAATAATTGAATATGATCGGAAGGGTCATTTAATAAAGATGAGATAAAATGATTGAGCTATTGGGATAGACACATGGCAGATCCTAGGCTCAATCGAGTGGTTCGTGAATGAAGGGATATTACATAAACTTCATATAAAGGTTTGTTTACAGAATCCACGTAAACGTTCTTCATATATCGAGTTCGCTACACAACGCAGTCTAGGAGTTTTGTGTAGACTTTAATTTGATTATCGTCGATAATGGAGGCCTAAAGGGTCACACTTTATGTGTATTGTTGATTCGCTCAAGAGTGCAAAGTTAGTGCTTGGTGTTTAATCTAATGCTAGTCCAAGTGGGAGATTGAAAGATATTATGGACTAGATTAGGATATATTTGATATATTCTAATACTAAGGAAGACAAGACAATTTAGAATTGTCTTCTTCCTTATAAATAAGGGGCTTGGCCTTACAAATGAGTAGAGACAATAAAAACATTAGCTTAGAGTTTTTGCTTGGCAAAACACTAAGAGAGCACTATAGTTTCAATCGGAGATTTCCTAGCTGTTGACGATTGAATCGTGCACTTGGAATCGTTCTTGCATCGAATCGACATACACGTGGATACCTTAGTAGTGGATTCACGGCACGAATCGAGACGCACGCGTACCACACAACGAGTAAGTTATTCCTTTCGTTGTGTGCCTATCTCTACACATGATGCATTTGTAAATCTAGATCTAATCCTTGAATGTATATTCCGCTGCGTATCATTAGATGATGTCAAGGATAACCAACAGTGGTATCAGAGCCCAGGGCTCGATTTACAATTGTGATTGTGTTCTAATTGTTTATGGGTTAAGAATATGTGATTTTAGAAATCTGAAACTGAAAATTTGGGATTGAAATGTTCGAAACCATTTTCTGAAATTGGGTGAAAATTGCTGGGCAATATTTGTATCACACTCGCCGGATCTGAGCCGACCGCCTTCTTGGGCGAGGCGGCGACGGTGGCTCGGGGCTCGCCAGTGTGCAGCGCCCGACCACCGGCCGCCATCTACGTCGTGGCTTCAAGCCGACGCGCCGCTGCACCTCTTTAGCAGTCCCGCCATCTCGGGCTTGGAGTCCGAAAAATGAAGGGCGACTGTTGGTGGAGGTCTTGCGTGCCGGAGGCGGCGGATTCACGGCTTTGAACGGCGACGAGGAGCTTCGTGACGGTGAGGACGCGGGCAGGCGTCTGGAGACGTCGCCGCTTACCTTCGACGCGCCTTCGAGCCGCGACCGGCGTGGAGAACCCCGGCGTGGACGCGCGACGTCTGATGGCGTCGTCGATTCGCGCGCGGCGGCGGCGGGCTGACGGGCGGCGTGGCGACGGGAAGGAGAAGGGGGCAGCGGCTGCTGCTGCAAACCCCTTTTTCGAACCCTAGCTGCTGAATATTGTAACTGGGCCAAGGGTTCTTGGGCTCTGGTCTGGGCCTGTTTATTTGATTAAGTGGGCTGCTGCCTTGACCTTCTATGGGCTGCGAAAATTACATAATAAATGGGGCTGGGCCTGCATTTTATTAAATGCCCATTTGGGGCTGTGACAAAAAAAAAAATCTTTTATTAATTTTGAATTAATAATTGAACCCCAATTTCAGAATTAATTTATTAATTGGATTAATAAATTTAAATTATTGTTATTAATTTTGAATTAATAATAATAGAAATAAATTTATATTAATTTAGAATTAATATAAATTGATTAACCCATATTCAATTAGAGAATAAAATATTAATTTGATTAATGATTTTATTCGTAGAGGTTTTATGTCTTTATGTGATAAGCATGCTATTTGATTTTATGCTTATTATTTAACTATAGTAGTTAAAGACCGCATATATCTTGGGTAGGCGGCGCCCAATATGTGTGGTCCGCATTTTATATGCCTGGGTAGGCGGCACCCAGTAATTGTTTTGCTATTTAATATTGGATATTAAATATAAGCAATTAGTATCACATTCTAAATCCCCATTAAATATAAGTCTTTGTGTAAGCAGAACATTTAAAAGCCGAACTGAGGTACCTAGACTCACGAGAGTAGAAGAAAGTGATAGTATTAAATTATGTGTTAATAGATAAAAATTTAAGTGAAGAACCTATTTTACCTTTTGATGTTGATGAGTTTGTTTAATTTTTTGTGAAAATCATACACATTTGATCGATTTAACAGCTATCATAATATGTAAGAAAAATTTGAAAAAAAGAATGATTTAACACTACAAAAAAAATATTTTTTAGTGGTGACGCTTCTTGTCACTATATGTACCAAAATTGTCATTATAAGTGCTTAGTGACGACTTTTGTGTTCGTCGTTGAGTCGAGACTGTATGCACCGACACTAAAAGTATATGACAACGATAAAATAACATCATTGCATATTGAAGTATAGTGACAGATGATCTTGTCACTGAAGAGATGACGATCTTGTCACTGAAGATGATGACTGTTTGGCTAGATCATTTAGATGAACTCTTAACCGATAGTTGTCAAATAGTTCTATTTTTCGTATTTTTCTTAAAAATTTATGACTAAATCAGCCAAATGTGTAAGATTTCACAAAAAATCAAGCAAAACCATAAACATCAGGCCGTGATATTTAAAGAATAGAGCATATGAAGCTTGTATTTATAAAATAGGGCATTTTTCATACAATACTTAAGGAATAGGTCATTTTAAATTTTCACTCTTACGTTATTGATGATAAACCCGGCGTCTTGCGAAACTGATCACTTTCTTTTCGGCACAGGTTTTAAGAAGCTAGTATTTAGTGTGATAGGTGAAAAAGTAAAAAGGTGAATAAATTAAAAAACTTTTGCCATATAAGGAAAGTGATCAAGCTTTGCAGGACAACCTGGAAAGAAATACAGAGTAAGCTTCGCGGGGCGGAGGGAGTATAATTTAATTTTGATAAATTTTGTGTGAGACGATATATTATAGGTAGAAGAATTCACATAAGCTTCGCAGGGCGGAGGGAGTATAATTTAATTTTGATAAATTTTGCGTGAAACGATATATTATAGGTAGAAGAATTCACATAATAAATTATACTCCATCTGTTTCATTATAAGTGGTTCAAAACTTTAAATCCAGTTCTCAGCGTCATCTCCTGGATAGAGTTGACATTCATGATTTTATGGTTTCAGCTTGGAACGTTAAATTCAGTTCTCAGTTTCTGGAAATATGGTATTATATCTATTTTATGGGCTATTTGGGATGGTCGAAACTCTTACAAGTTCAATAATAAGCTCGTTTCCCCGACGTTTATTATTTCTTTTGTTAAAGCTTTTTACAAGGAGATGGATGCCATTTTTCCGAAGCTCGGAGCCATGCATAATTCTTGGATGGACTACTCTATGATTCGGACTATTGGGTTTTCTATTGTAAGGTGGGGAAGTTTTTTGGTACTGTAGCTGCTGTAATTTTGATAGAGGGGTTTCAGAGGGGGGTAGAAGAGGTGGGGTTCCTTTTTGGTATCTGTGGAGGAGGAGTCTGGGTCTTGCTCATGCATGTTGTACACTTTCTTTGTCGAGCTAATGGTACCTCTAGTACCGACGCTCTCTGTTTCGTTATAAAATCGTATTTTCTCTAATAAAAAAAATATTTACATAAAAGATGTGGTTCCAGATAGATTTAATTATATTTTTCATTCTTAATCATTATTCGAATTCGGGACACCATAAAATTATTCAGTTAAATGATAAATTCACAGATATTAATTTATGTTTAAAGAAAGTTTTCATTTTATCCAAATTAACTTGGCACTTGCTTGTTTGTGGACTTGAATGGACTTGGACTTATGAATTTAAGTCCTCCACGATTTCAATTAATCGAGTCATTTTCAATGCTATCAGCATCTTCCAGGTTAGCACTTTTGCTTCTTCTTTTCTTTTTTTTGGAGAGGAAGCACTTTTGCTTATTTATTTATTAGGTTTATATCAATTTATAGTTTCTTCCAAATCATAAAAAAACTCATGATGATAAAATGACTATGTACCATTATCAATATAACTAAATAAATAATATACCCTAAATACTACTTGTATAAAATACAGTTTATTGGGAATAGATTAACAATCATGGGAGGGGCAGATTGAGTTAGTCCGGTTCAAAGGCATTAGCAGTGAGCACTAGGGATGTCAATGCAGCCCGAAACCCGTGGGCTGACCCGAATAACCCGACAAAATTAGAGGGTTAGGATTGAAAAATCGCAATCTGAAAAAACCTCCAGCCCAATTAGCCCGCACCCGACTAACCCGGAACCCGATAGGGCTAGCCCGAAAACCCGATGGGCTGGCCCGATGGGCTGATGGAATTGTGACTGATGCATCCAGTTACAACTTCGGCTATGTTTAAATCTATGGTATTTGCTTAAATATATATATATATATATATATATATATATATATATATATATATATATGTAGCCTCATTAAAAAAAGTGAAATTAATTAGTTAGAATATATATATGTGTGTGTGTGTGTGCAATCTCATTAAAAAAAGTGAAATTAATTACGGATTTTTTGTAGAAATTGATTATTAGTATCTCACTAGTTTAGAAATTAATTATTAGTATCTCATTTTAAAGTGATACTAATTTTTTTTTTTTTTCTGTCAATGAGACATGCATGACAAATCCACTAATTATTCAGTAATAATCCAGATTGATTCTAGTGCATTGATACGTGTTAAATTTTACTATCTCATTTTAATATAATTTTGTTTATGTAATCTTGAATATCTTTTATTTTTGCATTTGATGTTTTGCTATATAATTTATATCTTTAATATCTATGTATATTTTATACATTATACATTAGATCATTATGAATAATAAAATACAAATGATAATTTTATTTTTACGCCTTTAACCTGATTAGTCCGATGGGCTAGCCCGAAACCCGAAAGTTTAGGGTTAGGGTTGAAGATTTACAACCCGAAAAAATCTCCAACCCGATTAGCCCGCACCCGACTAACCCGGAACCCGATAGGACTAGCCCGAAAACCCGGTGGGCTGGCCCGATTGACATCCCTAGTGAGCACAAAGACTCAGCCAAGGAGAGAAGGTGTAGAAATTGTGTGAAAGTGTCAATGATTCTATTGCTCCCTTTACTTATATTAGAGTTGTTTTTATAACTCTAAATAATTTTAAATATTTTATCTTCTTTATCAAAGTTTATTTTTTATTTTATTAGGTGGTATATAAATCACATATCAGAAAAAAAAAAGTAAAAATAGTAAGTCAAAGTTTGAAGTCAAACAAAGTTGTTACACGCTTTCAAAGCAAATATTGTGCAGGCTCTGAGCTGAAGTTTAGGAGACCATAACTTTTTCACTTGAAGCAACCTTGCCGCGTTGTGCAATTCTAATGCTTCGACTTCAAGGCTTCAAGATATCTATAAATAGAGCAAAACCACACTACATTCGATGCTGATATACAAAGAGAAAAGTTGATTGTGGGATACAGTATTATCGAGTTTATTGTTCCAACATTCTACTTGACAATCAATCCAATTTACTTTGAGCAGGAGACTGTACATTAATTAGTTCAATGAACACCGATTAGTCCATAAAAGTCCAATAATTTTGAGCTATTCGGCCTTAGTTTTTAATGGAATTGATATATATATCCCATGAACTTATCCAGCCTTTTTCTCAAAATCGTCGCTTTCTCGATTAACTTTGTTGACGTAACATTTCATGTTAACATTAAAATGAGTTGGTACTTACGATTAAAATGAGTTGGTACTTACGATTAAAATGAGTTGGTACTTTATTTTAAACGAATTTTCCTATTACACGATTCAAACAAGCTAGATTGCTATTTTGGTTTTTGAATAATTCATTTTATTTAATTCGTTTCGAACATTTTAAAGCATGACTTGTTCTATCATGTCCATAAATACATTTTTGACAATTGGCGTTCCTATTTAATTTTTATATCGAACGAATAATTTTAAACTCGAACAAAAATATTTAAATGAACCTAGAAAAGTCGGAATATCAGGGTTGTGCTTCATGGAAGTCATAGAATTTCCCAGATTACCGACACATTTCATTTGTTTTTCTTAAAATTAAGCAGCTAAATTGGCTCAAGATTCCTTTATTTTTATAAGAAATATGTCTTTGAATGTGTGGACAAGATCAAGCTCAATTGATTCGTGATGCCATCAATAATTTAATATGTGTGGTGTATCATTATGTATGTTTGCTTACTGCTGAAAATATTAAACAATTATGGGTACGAAATTAATATACATGTACGAAACTTATAGGTTGCTTCACGCGGTCGTCTACTTATTTGATCCACATAAAATATTAAATTAACCGCCATATCCCCTAATTAAAATAATTAATATACGAAAAATGAAACATGCAATTCAGAGTTTAGCTGTAGTGCACATATACTATTAATGTTTTAAAAGTCCTGGAATCGTCTTATCTTTAGATATATAATTCCATATTCAAAGTAATTGTAATCAAAATCCACAAATTTACACTAATTAGTGTTGCTTGTGGATTTTTACCAGAGTATCACTATCAATCGCTTTCATGTCTTACACAAAAATGGATCTTTGTCTATATATGAAATAGGAAATGTTCCATTTTTATTGGGACTTTTGTTTATCTTACCTAGGGCAAATTTGACATTTCTATGATACTAGCTGTAATTTGTAAGGATGATAGGAAAAAGAGCATGCTTTTTTTTTTTTATATATGTTATTGGGGATAATTTTGAAGGAATTAATGATGCTAAATATCCAAAAGAATAGTGTAAATTAATAGTTATTCATCAATTTATTTTTAATATATTTTAATTGACTTTGTGTTAATTAAAAAGAGAAAAAAAATCCTTATTTACTCGTCAACTTTACATCACAAGTTTTGCCTCTTTTTATCTCTGGAAGTTACACTTTCTTTCTATTTTCTCTCTTATCTCTAACTCCCCCCCCCCCTTCCTTTTATTCAAATGCAAATATTTTTAGATTATTTTCTTTTCCTCTCAGCTATTTTCTTCGGCAACAACATGAGTGATTTTATCCTTCAATGTTTCACGTGTTTATTTTGCCTCTGTTCACGTGTTTATTTTGCCTCTGTTCACTTCTCTGTATTTTTTGTCAGGCTATCTTCTCCATTTAAATTCGGCGACGTGGTTCTCGTTATGTGGGTTTCTCTGTTATTTTCTCTGAATATACTTTTCCGGTTATCTTCTCTATTCAAATACATGTTAACTAGTCGTTTTTTGTGCTTCTCCATTAAAATACTTATTTTTCATATTTAGTTGTGATATTTCATTCAGCTATATTTTGAATACTTATTTTCATCTGTATTTCAGATATGGTACGAACATGAGTTATTCGTACCAGTCCTGGCATGCCATTCGATCCTACGCATGACACGAATTATATGAAAAAACTCATTTGTACAATTCGTGCCTAGTAAGCCTTGGAACAAATAGTACAAATGAGTTCTTTCGTGCCATTCGTGCCAAGTATTGGTGCGACAAGCCTTTGAATGAATTGTATGAATGAATTTTTTTCGTACCATTCGTGCCAAGTGTTGTGCATTAGCAGTACTTGAGACGAATGATATGAAAAAACTCATTTGTACTAGTCGTTAATGAACATTAGATTTCTTGGGATTGTTAGTATTTTCTTCTTCACTCCAAGGAATGCTCGATGGTTAATTCCAACCATCGTCTCGCTCATTGATCTTGATAAAGTTGTCATCGGCCTCCTTCATCATCTCTATCTCGAATGACTGATCATTTTCTCCCAATAAGTCTCCACCTGTGTAGGTTGACCCATTCGTGCCAAGTGTTGGTGTAATGGACAGAATCCGTGCAACCCGAAATCATGCGGCCCAACGGGTCGGCCCAATGAAGCAAGTCCATACGTAAGTCAATAGTAGTTGGTGTAATGGACAGAATCCGTGTAACCCGAAATCATGCGGCCCAACGGGTCGGCCCAATGAAGCAAGTCCATACGTAAGTCAATAGTAGTTGGATACCTAGGAAAAATAGGAAGATATGAAAGGACGTTTCCGGGGGAATCGGAACCAGAAGGGTTTCAGAGAATACTCTAGAAACCCTAGTCGCCACCCTACGGGCCCGTGACCTATATATGCACCAGCCCATTGACATAATAGGGGGACGGTCAATCATTCATTCCCACTCTGGCACTCACACACGATCTCTCACTCCCGATATCCCCGCTCTTCTGTTCCGCCTCCACGCTCACAACTTTCTAGGGTTCCGATCGTCCGGCTGGCCCCGCTAGCCCCGACGTCCGTCGCCCCTTGATCCATACCGCTCATTAGCTCTACCTCTGACTACTGGATCAACCGGATCAGTCGGAGAACTCCCTCATTACCATCCTTTTTCTATCTTCTCTCCATCGTTTAATTATTGTCATTACGTTACTTACGTTATTATTCATATCAATTCACTGACTTGAGCGTCGGAGGCCCTTCCATCGACACCCCCACCGGTGCTCTTTGGAGGGCTCTAACGTTGCTTGTGGTTTCAGGTTGCTAGTGCCCATCGATCCAGACGTTACTGACGTCACTTCCGTAATTGTTGGATTCACCCCCTACAGTTGGCGCAATAGATCTTGAAATGAATGAGCTAATTTGCATCATTCATGCCGAGATTTGTTGCTCTAATACTTGGCACTAATGGTACGAATGAACCTATTCGTACCATTACATTCCAACAAAAAAACGCTTAGCTTTCAGCTTGTTTCAACTACAATTCATGAACAAAATTCGAATCTAATAAGCAAAATAACACGAAATCTCACAAATTGCAATTAGATCTAACTAAATGTCTGAACTAAATCTTCATTTTCTTCATTTTCATGTGGAGAGGCATAGGATGTTTTCACCGGTTAAATAAAAGCGTCGACCATTGGTGGCAGTGAATTGAAGTAGAGGATTGGTTGATGCTAGTGATGACGCTGGCGACATCGCCTAATTTTTAGAGAATGATGGAAAGATTTTCAGAGTAAATAAGAAAAGAGAGATGAGAAAAGAAAAGAAAAGAGAGAAATTAAAAATGAATTGAATAATAGAAATTTAATTTTGATGAATGGATATTTTGTACAAAATCCTTAAAATTAACTATAATTTCTTAAAATTATATTGATAGACCACTATTAATCTATACAATCTATATTAACTATATATGTCAAATTTCTCCTCATTTTGAAAAGGTATGAGATTTTATATTATCTATTAGCGTTTCATTACAAAAATTGCTCATTGACCTATTTGGCTGTCTCCTTGGACTGTAGTCAAATTGGTAAGTAACGATTTCGTCAATGAAATATTATGATTCTCAAATAATCAACGTTTTCCTTGTCAAAATATTTTATACACTATTTATATCTAAGTTATGTTTAAGTTAGAGAATGTTTGGCTGAGTTTATAAGTTCTTTAAAACAACTTGTAAGTTGTTTAAGAGTTTATAAGCTTCTACAAAGTGTTTGTAAAATAAGTTTCCTAATAGGTTATAAGTTTCTCAAAAAATATATTTTTCTATCCAACTTATTTTCTCATTATCTTATAAGACTTATTTTACAAAAATAACTCAATTATGACCTTTTTCTATATTATATATTATTCTAATTTTATTTCTTAAACACTCAATAAAAGTAATAGTTATTGTTACCATTCCACTCATTTATTTGATTTCATTTCCTTGCCATTCCTCTCGTTGAACCAAACGAGCACTTAATATTGGAAATGGTGAAAAATTGAAAAGTAAGAATAAATAAAGTATTATTAGTGGTGAGATAATGTCCCAAAATGGATATAAAGTTATTTGGGGGCGTCCAAAAAGGAAATATAAGAAGTTATTTTAGGGACAGAGAATACATCTTATTAACTCTTGAAACATCTTATAAATTCTAAAAACTTATAAATAATTAAGCTCTTTAAAATAATCTTTACCCAAACACCCTCTAAGTCAGGCAACTAAAAACATATTGAGTCCAGAAACCGTGATTACCATCCCACAAAAATAAATTTATATAAACCCATTTTTTCTTTATTTGACTTGATGTAATTAATATGCGAACACATCATCCCAATCTGAATCCTTCATATGAGTTAGTATACTATTTGATGAGCTTTATCTTAATTTCGCCGGACGTAAAAACCAGAAATTAAATACCAACAAATTAAATATTTCTGACATGAAATTGCTAAAATTAGAAATTGACGAAATTAATCACCAAAATAATGAATGGTTTTTTTCGATCTTAATCCATTTTAGCAGTAACAAAGGTTTTATCTCATTTATCAAAAAAAAGAAAACAAAGGTTTTATCTCATATTCCGTCATGAAGAGCAGTCTTCTATAGATAAACTGTACGGTTTATAGAACGAGCAAAACGAACACATTTTTTTTTTGAGAAGGAAGATATATAAATTAGGACATATTATCCGAAACAATCTCCCGCAACCACTAATTCTCGTATGTCTTTGTGATAAAGTATAATTTTTTCATTTAATATTATATAATACGAGCCAGCACCAAGAAAAAGAAAAAGTCCTAAAATTTAACGCATAAATACACTAATTTCCAATATATATTTCTCCCATTTATTGGGTTCGCATAATTTCAAGAAACATGGCGCCACCTAAATTGGCATAGTAACAAACAGCTGGCCTGTGTGCAAATTATCAAAACGCGCTTAATTATGCTTCGCCCTATCCAACTAATCCTACAAATTATGCAAATTAACACTAATGATAAACCGAAATTCAATTCATAGCTACAGCCTACAAGTAGGGCTGTAGGGGTTTTCACGGAATCAGATTAACATTAACTAACTCAGATTTAGTGCTCGTTTGATTCAAATAGAGGAATGAAAAAAGAATGGAATCAAATAAAGGAGTTGAATGGTAACAATAATCATTATTTTTATTGAGTGTTTGGTTTAACAATAAAAATGATTAAATGAATCATTAATAAGGGATTCACTTTTGTTTAGTTCCCCTCTATTTTGAGGAGTAATAAATTGGGTGATTGGGTTACCCTCAAGTAAGGGTAATGATTATCTCATAATTACCCAAATCAAACAACAGGTAATAGATTCAATTACTTAATTCGTTTCCAACCTCTAAAAACACCCGACCAAAATTTGGGTACGAAAGCTGCTAGTAATAATTTGAAGAGGAAAACCGAAACCAAACCCATGCGACATAAATATCGGACTTTGAAAAATAAGGTAAAAAATAATCATTTGGTCTCCTATGCGGGCATCCTCATAGGATACGGCTGGGTCGGGTCTGTCTTGACCCAACCTGAATAGAATTAGGGATGACAATCTACCCGCGGGTAATGGATATCCGCGAAAATCCGAACCTATTAGGGTGGGTTTGGATACCATTTGATATCCACAGATAGTTTTGTGGTTGCAATTCACTATCCATTTAGTTCGTGGGTATGGGTTTGGATAGTTACTATCCATACCCGCGAAACCTGTTTACCCGCGAAAAATACCCGCCAATTACCCGTCAATTATCCGTGAATTACCCGTCAAATATCCACAAAAAATTCCATAAAATATGGGCTTTGAATATATATTTTGAGATTATGGGCTAGCATATTATATCTTAAAATAGGCCCAAACAGAAATTGAACTAAGGCCCAAATTCTAATAGTCTAATTTAAATTTGAATTTTGTTGAGCAATTATAGAATTTTGTTGGATTTTATATTTTAGTTGATGAATTTGAATTTAAACATTGTTCTTTGTGGATTTCAACATATGGATTTGAACTATGTTATTTGTGTTGATTTTTTTTTCTATTAAATTTGTTGTAAATTTATATTTAAATTTTGTTTCGGGAGTATCCGGCGGATAGTAGGTGACGGGTCCGGCGAATAGCGGGTTCGTGGATACCCGACGGGTAGCGGGTATCCGCGGATAGCGGGTTTGGATACCATTTGATATCCATGGATGGTTTCGTGGTTAAAAACCACTATCCATTTAGTTCGTGGGTATGAGTATGGATAGTCACTATCCGTACTCGTCGTACCCGATTGCCATCCCTAAATAGAACAGGTTATACTTTAAATATTGGTAAATAAATTCAAAGTGTGGTTTGGTGCAATGGCAACATGTGCGCTCCATGTTTGTTTATCCACAAGGGCTATTGATATGTATAAAATTAATGTTACTTTTATAATACTTTATATTGAATGAAAGGTAAATATTATATTAACATAAGTATGTGTTTGTGCTAACAAATGTATAATTGATACTTATTAAAAGTAAGGGTTAATAGCCAGAAAATACATGAACTTTCACTGAATTTGCAAATTGCACATGACCTTCAAAAATGGCCTCAGAATACATGACCTTTTAATTTAATTGTAAATTGCACACGCGTTGACCAACACATTAATCTCTGCTGATGTGGCTCCCGGAATTTTCCTACGTGGACGACCGACGTTCAATTAATACGACGTCGTTTTGTAGTTATATTTAACGCTCAAAACGACGTCGTTTTGAGTGATTATAACTATTAAAAAAAAATCCCAAAATCTGCAAACCACCGCCACCGCCTGAAACCAGCCACCCCAATCCTCCACCACCGCCTACATCCAACCACCACCACCCCAATCGAACCCTGAATCCAGCCACCCCAATCCACCACCACCGCCTACATCCACCACCCCAATCGAACCCTGAATCCAGCCACCCCAATCCACCACCACCGCCTACACCCAACCACCCCAATCGAACCCTGAATCCAGCCACCCCAATCCAACCACCGCCTGATCAGCCACCCCAATCAAATCCTCACAAGACTCCATTTTCTCACAAGATCTGCAAATAGAGAAGGAAATGAACGGCAAATGAACCTTCGTCGCCGATTTCAAGTTCTCAAGGTCGGTGCAGACTTGGAGCCACTGAGCGAGATCACCGGAGTCATTGCGCGAACCTAGAGAGAATCCTCAGATCTGCACACGAGCCCAGATCTGGTGCGCCTCTCGCTTCATACACGAGTCACAGAGCACTCATTATCTTCTACTTCCGCTAGGCAGCCGCAGCGGAGGAAGGTTTTCAGGGGCGCCGGCGGAGGAGGATGAAGGAGATGATGATTTGAAGAGGAACATAAGAGAAGAAGAATTTCAGAGAGGAGAAGAAGAATTTGAAGCGGAACAGAGGGGCGGAGGAAGAGGGCGTGGAACGATGGCCAATCGCCGGTCCTCGTCGGCCCCTCGGCAGTGACGACGGTTCCGGAGGCGGCAGAGGCGGCGCCGGAGGTTAGGGCGGCAGAGGCGGATCTGTCGCGGAGGTGAGAGGTTAGAGCAAGATTTTGGAAAGAGGGGTTTTGGGTTCCGGCGTCTTCAATTTTGTTTTTTTCAATTTTGTTTTTTCTGTTTTTTTTTAATATGAAGAGTAATGCCATGTCAAAAAAAAAGTGTGTATTGTGGAGCTACACTTGTAAAAAAATCCACGTGTAATGCCATGTATGTTAAATATTGTCCACGTCATCGCCGGTCAAACTTAAAAGTATCGGAACTTTCACCGTGTGCAATTTGCAATTAAATTAAAAGGTGGTGTATTCTGGGGCTATTTTTTAAGGTCATGTGCAATATGCAAATTCGGTGAAAGTTCGTGTATTTTTCGGCTATTAGAGTTTAGGATTTAGTGTTTAGAGTTGAGTCTTCAGGGCTTAGGGTTTAGAAAATATAATATTTAATATTGAATGAAGGTAAATACTTATATTAACATAAGTCTACATTTGTGCTAACAAATGTATATTTTATACTCCCTCCGTCCCTAAAATAACTTCCTCTTTTTCCATTTTGGGACGTCCCCCAAATAACTTCCTCTTTCTTTCTTTCCATTTTTGGAAACCTACCCCACCACTAATAATACTTTATTTATTCTTACTTTTCACTTTTCATCACTCCCAATACTAACACTTCTCACAACTTCCAATAATAATTATATCACTTTTTCTCCACTATCAATACACTTTATAACTTTTTATTAAAACTCGTGCCGTCCCCAAAGAGGAAGCCATTTCAGGGACGGAGGGAGTACTTATTAAATAATGTAGACATAAATAAAATACAGAAAAAAATAATCAAATAATTATTCATGTAATCATTGTTGTAAGACAAAGTAACTATTGAAATGATGAAAAGTAATGCTTCAGAAACATTACTTTTTTTATGTCAATAATTACTTTTTGTCATAATAATAATTATTTTGAAATAATATTAAAATATATGAAATACAAATAAAATAAAATTGTAAAAATCAGAAGAAGGAAAAAAAATTGAAGTAGAATATAAATAAAACAAAAAAGAAACACAAGAAAGCAGGCTGGTAGAAAAAAGAGGGAAAAAAAGAGGAAAAAAAAGGGGAAAAAATGCAAGCTAAAAAAAGAGGAAAAAAAATACAGGCAATGGGTTTCAAATCCCATGTCCTTCTTCTGAGGTTAGAGCAAGTGGGAAGTCTGTTCTGTAGAATTCTCCACGCGGTGACTCTCACTTTAAAAGGAACTGGAATTCTCCAAACCTTCGACCGGATCTCCTTGCCTTCATCTGCAGTTGGCGTCCCATTGTTTTTAATTATGAAAACAATAATATATCATTTCGGTCCGGGTCGGATCAAAGCGGACCCAACCCGTCCGTATATTATGTGGGTGTCCGCACGCACATAATAATTTGTGAAAAACAATTGCAATTTAAATCTCCAAGTGTTGAACTTTATGGCAAATTAGATTCAATTTGTATGCATTTCAATTATATACAAATTAAACTTTTGATTTCTAGGAAATTGTTCTATTTTTAATTTTTGCATGAGTTTAAAGTTAAATATATTTAAATATTCATCTGAAGTTGTCGAAACTTGAAATTGATTGACAACTTTTAAAGCCCATTATTTGAATTGTTCTTTCTTATTGTCAATTTTATCACCAGACATTTGGTTTCTAAGTCGTTGAGTCAAGATTTGGTGCGACAAAATTAAAGTTTTCTAATAGCCATTCGACGACAAAAATGACAAACATACAATTAGCTTTATGTCATCAATAAATTTTGAATTTCAGTGTCCATGTGAACATGGGACGGATTTATATGAGAGCTAGGCGCGCGCTAAAGCCCACACCCAATTTCTATTTTTATTTGGTTCTTAGAAATTTAAGGATCGTCGGAAATTATTTCTCTCAGCCACACCGACGTTGATGAAGATAAGGGGTAGAGATGAGGATAAGGTTATACTTGTAATAGAGATTTTTTCTGTGACTACTATAATGTGATAGAAGTTGCAGGAAAAAAAAAAAAAAAGAGAGAGCCATGAGGAAGGCAACTATATATATATATATGGATGAGATGAGATCCGGTAGATCCTCTTTTTGTAGTAGTATATAGATCCAAATTTGGATCATATATTTTGTTTATGTGACGCACTGAATACGCGACACGTGGCAGAAGTCTTTCAATGCAAAATATACACATGGATAAAGTAGGAATAGAATCTTCGAAAATAAAAAAATATTTATTTTTTTGGTCTAAATATTTAATTTTATGCATATAATTGAACACAAATATTCATATATCATATATGTAAACACATGTACGCATAATGTTGCAAATAAATATGCATAGCACTAGCGACTCGTCAGGTGCCTTTTGCCAATGCTCACCACCTTAATTATGAATATAATTGAACACAAATATCTATATATATAAATACATATATGCATAACGTTGCACATAAATATACATTGCACTAGGCGACCCGTTAGGTAATAAATTAAGAATTGTCTATATGGTAACATCATGCATATCTATATGTAACAACATACATATTTATATTTAACTATTTGCATATTTTAGCGAGCGGTGCAAAAAAAAAAGATATATATATATATATATATATATATATTAATATATATATATATAATATAATACCCAAAATTAATATTTCATATTTTATCCATTTATGTATTTTTCCTTGAAAAATCTTGGAATGTCTCTACTATATATCACGTTCTTAGTGCGTCACATACACACAATGTGCGATTTATATTTAGATTTATTATAATAAAAATGAAATTCCTATATTTCTAACTCTCAATTCTATTCCTATGCAAAAAAAGAGAAATAAATTTACTACAATTCAAAATATATATGAAGACATTATTCAAATGCTCAAAAAATGGGGACTAGATCTAAAAGTTTGAGATTTCAATAAGAATCATCTCCATGAAGGAATAATACTCCCGGTGTTCATGAAAAATTTGTCAATTATTTTTTTCGGTTCGTTCATAAAAAAATGTCACTTTCATTTATAGTAATAGAGTTGGTGGTCGTCGTCTACCACCAAATAATTCCTGCAATCTTACTAAGAATTAAATGAGTATAGCAATAAGCAGGGTCGAACCACACTAGTCACTACTCTGATCATAAATTGAAGAGATTGATTATAAACTAAGAAAAATAACTAAAACAGCAAATAAGTAATAAATCAAGAATAAAACGGATTCAGTTTCAAATAAATCCACACTAGTCACTACTCTGATCATAGACGCAAAGATAAATTAATTCTCATGGACCAACCAGTTATAGGATACCGTGAATGCAGCGGACGTACCCCAATTCCACTTACTTTATCGATAGTTAGTTGTAGACGCTAGACCTAACTATTTTTCTTATTAAAACACAACCTAGCTGTAGATGCCAGACATAGATTTAATATTTCAATAGCATTATGATGAAGGAACCCGATTTAGACAAATTATCCAAGAAACTCAAGTAATAACTCGTTTACCAATTTATTCTTTACTACCATATGATAGCTTCGTCACTAATTAGCCCGATTCCAACAATTACGGATTGAAGGAACCAATTGACACTAATCTGAATTAACCTAAGGTGATGAGGCTCAAGAAAATCAGATTAAAATACTCTGCTCAGGGAACAAATCAAAATCCAATTGAATCAAAACTTTTTTTGATCAGACAAAGGAAAAAAAATTATTAATAGCGGGTACCAGAAATACCCAGAATTTGAAGAGAACAGAGTGAGAAAGTGAAGGGGAAAGAAGATCAACTCTAAACAAAAGTTAGCCAAACAGCTTTACCGCTGAGAACCACCGTTTGAAATCTGTTGACGAAGTCGACATGTTGAAAGCCAGCTTCCACCCCCAAAGCCTCGTCTTGATCTCAGCAAGCATTCTCTCTCTACTCCACGTTCCTTGGTTGAACTTGCAGTCATTGCTCCCTTTCCAAACATATCAAATCGTGCAAATCCAGACTCCAAGAAAAAATAGTTTAATTATCCTCATTGTTTCCCAGATTTATGAAAGCTAGGAGGTGTTCTTTCGCCTTATGATGGTTTGCTGTCTGTTTAACAAGCCATAGTAAAATGTATTTCCAAACTTCATCGATTTTTTGACAATCAAAGAAGAGATGATCAATGGATTCTGATTTCGACTTGCAAAAAACACAAAAAGCCTCCGAGTTTTGAATGGCCATCTGCCGTTTTTGAAGCTCGTCACAAGTGGCCAACCTCCCTTTTAAAACATTCCAAGATGTAGTTATTGCCTTGAAGAGGGCAGGAGCTTTCTAGATCGATGACCATTCCTCCTTCTCTTCTCTGTGGATATCGGTAGGTCTTGCCTCAAAACAAAAAAGCCTTGTAGGCCTCACTGAACAAGAAATTAGCTATTCATACTATTGAAATTAAACACAATAAAATAAATATAAAACATAATAAAAAATCTAAGAATTGAAAGAACCGAAATCTTGAAAATCAACGAATCAGTCTAACTATGAAATTAAAATAAAACCAAGAACAAGGTCTCCTGCAGCCGTCAATCTCCAATTCCCATTCGCAATTCTCATCTGACTTCCCAAGTTCCCCCACCAAGTCTCTAATTCCAAAAGTGATTCCTTGCTCCCAAAGCCTACTGCTAGTCTATATCTAATGTGTTTTCTCTTTGCAAAATAATAAACTTCTTCAATCTAGCAGCCATGCATCAATATGGGCCAAATAATAAAAATCAATCAAAGTACCAGCCCACTTTCGACAATTGTGGATTACTTATATTAATTAAATAATAAATCATCCACTCAAATAATAATTATCTTCTTTGCTCAAAATAAGCTTCCTCATCGCCAGCTTTTAATCTTCATCTCATGGCATCTTCTAAATTTGCATAAAAAATTGTTTCCTTTCTATTTCATTCTTCTCGACTTCATCAACATCAGTCTCTTTAATTCCTGCACCAAAAATCCCATCAATGTGAATATTAAATTCAATTCAAGTACAAAATAATCCAAAAACATGAACAACTAAAATACACACATCAAGAGTGCACACAACTTCACTCACGTTTAAAGTGAGACTCTTGCTCCGCTATCAATTCCACTAATATTTTATTAAAATTAGTGTTGTCTTCGGTGTAACATATTTTTTTGTGGATATAGTGAGTAACGAACAATAAGTTAGTTAGATTTGGATTTATTCAGAAAATCGCTTGATGGCAGTAAAATCAATACAATGAAAAAATAATAAATAACAACATACGTGATATTTTACATAGTTTAATTTAAAGATTTACGTTCACGATAGATCAATAAAAAATTCACTACCACCGGCCAAAGCTATTACAAGATCGATCGAGCAGAAATAAACTCTTCATCATTGAGACATGCTATTCTCTTTTCCTTCTCACTCTAATTATTTTATCTCAGTTTTTCATACGTAATGAATTTGCAATCATACTTGACGTAATTGATTTTGCAAACCTTAACTATGACGGGTAAAAAAAAAAACAAAAATTCAATTGGAAGGTGGAATCGAAACATGATCTATATTGTATCCTTGTAGACTACTAGAGTACATATGTATGCAAAGGAAACGTGACTTTTAACTGTGCCGAAAGGTTGCAATATGTCAATACCAAACATGTGGATGGACCACTTCCAACTTGAACGGTTCAGCGTTAATACCGTCTGGATTAAATGAAAAGTAGATATCAAAATAATGATTTTAGTGGTAAGTTGCAAAAATACATTTGCATGTATATTTCCGCAAAACGACATCGGATCGTGTGGGCTGGAAAATGAGGGCGAATCGGATCAGCTGACTCAGACGTATCTCTTTTCTCAACATCAAAGCATTATTATATTATATATGTACGGCAAATTTAGAGAGAGAGAGGTATAAGTACTCCCTCCGTCCACAATTTAATGCCCTGTTTGGCTTTAAAAAATTGTCCACAAATTAATGCTCTGTTTTGCTTTTTGTACCATTTTACTCTCCTACTTTTTCTATATTTTACTACCATTTGCCACTAATGGACCCACCTTCAAACACCTTTTTCACTTTTATATTCTATATTTACTACACTTTATCACTTTATCACTTTAGTCAACTACTTTATCACTTTAGTCAACTACCCTTATATTTCATCCACATCACATTTTTCAGCTTTCTTAGTCTCCGTGCCAGGACCCAAGTAGGGCATTAATTTGTGGACGGAGGGAGTAATTATTTTTTGGACCCAGTTTAAGATAAAAGAGGTTTTTTAGGACCCAATTTAAGATAGGACAGGAAGGCATATAATACTTATTTATTGGATTTTTGAAAGATTAAGAAATATATAAAAGAAGTGTTTTTAGCAAATTCAGTTATTCTCTTTAGATATTTCTCTATGATATATTATTCATATTTTAAATAATACTTCCTCCGTCCCATTAGACTTGTCTCATTTCTTTTGGACACGATTATTAAGGAGAGTATAATTTTATAGTAAAAGTGTATAAAAGTGTGCAGTCATATTATTTATTGTGTAAAATCATTACCAAATATAGAAACATGACAAGATTAATGGGACAACCTATAAAGAAAAACATGAAAGATTAATGGGACAGAAGGAGCAACACACACACACACACACACACACACACACACACACACACATATATATATATATATATATATATATATATATATATAGGGGGCCGCTCCAATGAGACCCCCTAATTTTAGTGAGATCTAGGGCATGATCTGGTGCGTTTATTTTATCAATCCTATGGCTGATATTGTATCTGGAGGGTGATTTTTTTTTTTTTCGCCTGGAGAGAGCAGAATATTTTAAATTTTGTTATTCATCAATATATACTCATTGTTCACCAACATATACTGTCTTGTTAATCAATATATATGTCTTATTCATTACCAATTTTTTAAATTTTGTTTTTCATCTGTATATACATCTTGTTCGTTAGATATACGTCTTGTCCATTAGTATTATATGTCTTATTCATTGTCCTCATGTTACACGAAAAATAGGGGGTCTCACTGGAGCGCACCCCTATATATATATATATATATATATATATATATATATATATATATATAGGGGGCGGTTATTCAATAAACCACCCTTATTTTAAGAATTACGAACCAACAAAAATGCACGAATTGCGAAAAATAATTTTTTGCTACCTTTGGGATTCGAACTCAGGACCATGAATTTATCCAACAAGGTGATGAATCAACCGTAGATCTTGATGATCTAAGGGCTGAAAATGGTTTCTAATTTATATTTTAAGAAGCGTTCTTATTTTAGCCTTCCCCTATATATATGTGTTGCATGTTTTATTCCTCCGAATTTCATGACTAACTGATTTCTTGTCACTTTTATGACTTATAATTCGATTTAGATTGATTAAAAATTCTTGATAATAAGACTCAATGTTTTTAACAAGTTAAGCTCGTCGCATATAATTTGCTAAGTAACTTTTGCGGAGTTTAGAAACTACTTTACTGTACATTGTTTTAACAATAGAACACCTTCAAATTGGAATCGCATAGCGTGGCATGATTGGGCCTGGGCTCCAACGCCATTACGGAAATGAGGCCTTTTCAATTAAAATAATTTTTAAATATTAAATTAAATCATAATCTCGACTGTAGTATTTTTTTTGAGGGATCTCGACTGCAGTTTTCTAGAAGCAAAATTGATAATTAATAACCTTTTCACTTTTTTTTTTTATTTTTTTTATTTTTTATTTTTTTATTATCAAGTAAAGTTTAAAAGCTCCTACATATTAAGTTTATTAGAATACGCATGGGCCATGGCCGGTAATATTGCAAATACATCGGCCTAAACGGGTTAAGTAAGCCAAGCCCTAAATTTTTTAGGAAGCTCGGCCCTAGTTTCAATGGACTTCCAAAGCCCCACAACCAAGAAAAAAGGTCCAAAAGGATGAGGATATATTCTACATTAGTGAATACATAATAACCTATGTAAATGTATCTCAAAAAGAAAATGACCTAATACAAGTGGAGCATAAAACAAACATTTTTTTTTGACTTGGAGGAGTTGGGGATGGGGAGCAGCGGGGTTTGAACTCAGGACCTCACTATTCACACACAAGAGGTCGCATCGTTTGGTGTCCCCTTGCATGGGGACAACATAAAACAAACATAGGAACTGAAAGTGTAGGCCATGTTGGTACAAATTAATTAAAATTAAATGTCTAGAATATTATATGACTATTTCTTTTCTTCTTCTTTTTTTTATTAAACTTGAAGAAAGTGCTTTGTCTCTTAACGAGTAACAAAAATAAAAATCGATTAGCCTTTTCTGTATGGCTTCATATATGAGACCGATTAAAATATGAGGTTTACATGGTATTAAGTATGCTTAAAATCTCCAAGAATTTCAATAGGTTTTTCCTTTAATTTTATTGTAATATTTTAAAATACCACTTTTCGCCATATTTCAATGTATAAAATTAGTGTTGGTGAGATTCAAACTCATAGCCTCTCAATTATAAGATACTAACTGACTGAGTCATGCATGATCGATACCAACACTCCACAAATTAGACCTTCTAATTAACCGATACAACTTCAACACTAATTATTTCTTCAAAAGATAAATTTTCATTTTTGGTATACTTGCATCACAGCATGCATTGGCACGCTTGAATTGTAAATATTAATTATACCTTGTTTGTGTATGTATATATTTATATATACCGCAAGTGTATATAGTTGAACGATATATACATAATACATCTACCATTGAATTCAGGTGTGAGTTACTGAGAGGTGAAGTGTGCATTATTGCTTCATGTGGAATATTTACAAAACTAAGGAAGAGATAACTGCCAGACTAATTAGATGGAAGAAACCAAAAAAATCACTCAAAACAAGACCTCTCTCTCTCTCTCTCTCTCTCTCTCTCTCTCTCTCTGTGAATATATGATGAGGACCACATTTGCCTTTTCCTTTATGTGCAGTCCCTTTAACCCCCACATTATTAATTAAGCAGTCATTCATTAACTGCGGTAATACACATATTTTCTACTAATTACACAGTCCAAAAGGTTAAGACAAATGTGGGATTGCAACTGAATCAAGACAAGCTACGTAGTTCCAAAAAATGTGGCCATTGAATATGGTGTGATCAGAACTTTGTTAATTGATGAAAAGAGGTGCTTATTTAAATTTTCTTGGGGTGCAATGCAAGTACTATATTGATGGGTACGCATCATGCATTAGGATTTGAATGTTTACGCATTAAATTATAGTATACACTAATCTTGAGCATGCTTGTTTACATGAAAACCGATCACAAGTGCAGAGTGATGTCTAAAAGGCAAAGGCTTTGTCTTGAATGCCCTTAGGGCATATATATTGTGATAAAAATGAATGGAAAAGGGTTTGATGCTATCTGCACCAATAAGATGCATGTTTTATGGTCACTAGTCTGAAACTTAAGGCTTGGAGTTATATATAGATGAATGTGTGGTTTGCATAATTTAGTGTGTGTTATGATGCAGGCTACTAGGAGTAGGGCAATAATCCTATCTACCAGCATAAACATAAGGCCATGTCCTTCTCACTCACTCTCTCCCGAATGCAAAAGCCTCTCTTCATCCTCTCCTTTTTAAAGTCACGAGACCTTGTGTTCCCTTGATGTTCTTTCAATTTTAGAGAGAGAGAGAGAGAGAGATGTCTCCACAGGAGCTGGCAGAAAGAAAAATCTGATAGAGAACTTTCAACCCTCCTTTCTTCAACATCACTCAACTATAGCCTCTACATTGCAGTCCCAAACTGAAGTCTTATATTTTCCCAAGCTATACTTCTCTCCCATCTAAAAGATTGATCGCCAAAAAACAAAATTTATTTTTATACATTTCTCTTTTTTCAACTGTCTTTCTCTGTCGGTTCCATGTATGTATCCCTCAACCCCACAAAAAATTTAAACACACACACCTTGATCATCTAGTAGCTTCTTTCAATTTTCACACTGCAACTTCGTCTTCCTCTTCTTCTTCTCTTTGTTTTTTTTCTCAGTCCTTGGTACTAATTAGCTTTTACTTAAATATATTTTGTGTTTTTGTTGGTATATTTTCCAGGAGACCAGAGGGAAATCCATTAGACCTCAACAACTTACCTGAGGATTATGCAAGAGATGCCAAACTTACCTCTGAGGACAGCTCTTCTTCTGCTGGTACATAACTTTCTCCTCGCTCTTATTAATTACTTCTTCTTTTTCCATCACAACTACTTTCAATTGAATCCAAACAAAAAGGAAAGACAAGAGATTGAATAATTATATTAGTCATCACATGATTAGCTAGCCTTAAACACACAACACAAGCATGGTTAGTGGAGACTAGTATGAGAACGAAACCCTAGAAAGTGAAAAATGACAAGACAGGATGTGGAATATCCAATTGAGGAAGAGGGAAGGAAATGAGAGAGAGAGAGAGAGGGTTTAGGTCTAGGATTAGTCTCATCAAAGTTGCTTTAATTGGCATGGGTGTAGCAGTCTACAGGAAAAAGAAAAGCGGCGCTAAGGAGGGAAAAGATGAGCCCTCTAAGGTCTACGAGTGCAGGTTTTGTTCCCTCAAGTTCTGCAAATCTCAGGCTCTCGGCGGCCACATGAACCGCCACCGCCAAGGTCCACCATTTATTTCTATTTCATCTCATCATTGCCACTGCCACCAAATATATCAATCTTCAATTTGTGTTTCAGAGAGGGAGACTGAGACGCTCAACAAGGCGCGCCAACTGGTTTTCACCAATGATTTAGCTCCCACGGGACACCTAGGTTATGTTTCAACGTATGCTCTCTCAATCTCAGATTAGTCTCTCACTTTTTGATGATTTGCTCTTCTTTTTCACTATCATATTATCGTGTGTGGGCAGCGGGCATGGCGGGACGTATCATCAAGGAGGCAGCATGAGCGGGGAGGCGGCGCTGCCCTTCAGACCGGTGTACCCTACCAGATTGTTTCCCGCGCCTCCGCCGCCGCCACCGCCGCCAGCGCAGGGCCCCTACATGTATGCATCGCCCCCGCGCATGCTGTCGTTCCACTCGCAGGGGGCGGGGGCGGGGGCGGGGGGCGATTACTTCGTGGGGCACGTGCTGTCGAACCCGGGGTTCGGAGGGGAAGGGGGGAACAACAACTACACGTGCATCGGGGCGCCGGTGGGGCAGGGGTTCGGCGGAGGAGGAGGCGGAGGCGGAGGCGGAGGCGGTGGTGGTGGTAGAGACGTGTCTCTGCAGAATCAAGAGGAAGGACTGGGGTGGGGCCGGAGGTAGACAGGGACAAGATTGGAAAATGTTTGGATCGTATATGTTGATCAATCCGCATCAATATGGATT
The DNA here is from genome assembly GCF_028751815.1 of Salvia miltiorrhiza. Lineage (NCBI taxonomy): Eukaryota > Viridiplantae > Streptophyta > Magnoliopsida > Lamiales > Lamiaceae > Salvia > Salvia miltiorrhiza. Next base: position 16,518,673 of record NC_080391.1, on the reverse strand, counting down.
CTTTTATTTTGTTTTTGTGTGTTTCTCTTTTCTTTTTTTTCTAAATATTTTGGTGTTATTTTGTTGGAGAGAGTGAGAGTGGAGTGATGATGCTGGCGCTCTCTCTCTCTCACTCAAACAGAAAGAATCCAAAACAAGCTGACAAATCTTCAAGGCTGATAAATTTTGGGTTTATGTTTCTGGAGGTGTTTTGAGCTCTCACATTCACATGAATCACATCTCACTTTGTCTTCAACTGGGGATTGGAGACCCTCTTTTCTTTTTCAACAAATAAAATAATTAACAAATTATCTATAAAATATGGTCGGTGCTGATTGAATCATATGTGATCGTTTAGTCTATAATATTCTTTATTTTGATTTCGTGTGTAGTGTATATTCTCGAAAGGTATGCTTATAGTTTCTTACAATTAATTTGGGTACCAAATGGGATGCGAATTCGAATTAGATAAAATTTCGATTGTGAATAAATTAATATATCAAATCAATCAAGATGGATATATATAACGGACGGTTGTGTGAATGATTAGATTATCTGATGAAATTGTAAATCGAATATAATGTCGACGAACTTAAACTGCTGAACAAAGTTTGTTACATGATTTTAGTTAATAATGGAGTAATATATAGTCAAAAATTAATTTTGTAGCATGGTAGCTAGCAAAGACTATACATATAAAGCTTATTCTTGTTTAGTATTTAATGTTAAATATACTATTAGGGCTATTAGGACTCATTTGCTTGACAGTACGTGAAAAAGCTTGGTATTTGATTATTATGTCTTATATAAGGTATTATTCTTATATTTGATTAAATATATTAAATATTTTTTATAAATAAATTATGGTAAAAGAGTGAAATTAATTTATAGATAAAAATGTAAAATTATAATCAATTATATATTATTAAATTAATAATGATATAATTAAAATTTATACTACATATCAATACAGAAGATGACGTCAACCTAGCTAGAAAAACATTTACTATGTAACAAATTGTTGATCAAGTGTTTTATCATGAGCGTACATTAATAGTAGCCTCTTGTCTTCAACAATTTTATGGTTTGCTCTTCACACGGACACAAACATACAATATCCAATTAATAACAAATTTTAAAATAATATACTGACACTAAGCGGTGCGACCTCCTGTGTATGAACAGTGAGGTCTCGGGTTCAAACTTCACTGCTCCCCCTCCCCAACTCCCCCAAGTCAAAAAAAATAAAAATAATAATAATATACTATTATGAGTTTAGTGGACTGGAACTAGAACTGGAGCCTTCTAGCAGTACTTAAGAGTAAATAATTTGGTAAAACAATAAGATATATATCTATACTATCTTAAAAAAAGAGTTTTTAATTTGAAATCAATTTTAAAATTCAGTGACAATTTTATAGTTATAATTAAATTAAAGTTTATGTTTAAACTATATAATTTTCTTTTTATTTTCATTTTCGTTAACTTCTTATTTGTTGTTACATTTTTTTTCAAAATTGTGAAATTTGATTAATTATAAAATATTTAATATGCATATCAAATTAAAGATTACAATAAGAGCTTTAATATGATATATTTTATGTAAATATTTGATTTAAAATGTATAAATTAAATTTTTTTAAATATTAGAATTTTATAAATTTCTCTCTCCTCTCATCTTTTTTGAATAAATTATTTTTAATTCTTTTTTATTAGTATTTTATTTTTAATTTTTTAACTTATTTTTTTGTTTTTCATAATATCAAATTTTATAAATGTGAATTCTTTTTTATTTTTTCAATATTCAAATCAAATATATTTAATTAAAATTATTTTTTTATTATATTTATAAGTATGATAATTGAATTAGTATTAATTTTATATAAATATCAAAATTAAAAATACTTTTTCGTGCATTGCACGGGATGCAAATATATATATATATATTTATATATAGGGTGTGGTTATAATGAGAACCACATTTATCGTGAGAACATAAGAACCATTAAAATCAATGCATCTGCTATATAAATTAATGCATTCGCTATTAAATTTAATGCATCCAAAAATAATAAAAAATTTGCTCCCTTCAGGATTCGAACCCAGGATCTGCATTCATCCACCAAGATGATGCATCCACCGTAGATCTTGATGATCGAATGGCTTACAATGGTTCTCCGTTCTAATTTTATTTAGTGGTTCTTATTTGAACCTCTCCCTTTATATATATATATAAGAGCTAGTATATATATATATATATATATATATATATATATATATATATATAGGGGTGCACTCCTGTGATACCCCTTATTTTTCGTGAGACACTGAGTACAATAAATAAGACATATGAATAACGAAATTTAAAAAAATGGTAATGGATAAGACATAAATACTGATGAATAACGCAATATATACTGATGAACAATGCAGTATATACTGATGAATAACGAAATTTAAAATATATTCGCCCTCTACAATATCAGCCAGTAGAATTGATAAAATAAACGCCCGAGATCGTGTCTAAGATCTCAATAAAAATAAGGGGTCTCATTGGAGCGCTCGCCTATATTAATATGTCAAATAAGTATTAGCGAAATCTATTACATTTCCTCCGTTTCATTAAATATGATTCATTTTTTTATACAAAATTAAAAGTATATATATATATATAAATTAAATAAAAATGATAAAGTTCATAACTTTTTATTAATTAAATATTATCTTTAATAAAATAATTCAAAATAAAAAGTGAACCATGTCTAATGAGAAGAAGGGATGGTATATTATCTTTAAGTATTCTCCTAGGCTCAGGCATTACAATTACTTCATCCGTCTCATGAAATTAGTCCATTATTCCATTTTGAGATGTCCCAAAACGATAGTTCACTTTTTAAAATATTGTTTTATTAAGGGTAAATATCATCAAAACCCCTAAACTATATCTACTTTATCAAAAATACCCTGAAAGTTTAGAAATGTTCTCTAAACCCTCAAACTATCAGATTTTTATCAAATATATCCCGCATCTATTTTCCAGTCACCAGAAACGTAATGTGGCTCGAAGAATGGCACCGTGTAATTTATATTCTATTTTTTTAAAATAACATGGCAAAAACGACATCATTTCGTATCATATCATTTAAAAAATACAGCGTGTCAACGTGAATTTTAAAATCCAGGGCGGATTATTTTTCCTGAAATTTTTAAATGATATGGTATGAAACTACGTCGTTTTTGACATGTCATTTTAAAAAATAGAATATAAATTATACGGTGGCATCCAGCGAGTCACATCACGTTTCTGGTGATCGGAAAATAGATGCGAGATATATTTGATAAAAATCTGATAGTTTAAGGGTTTAGAGAATATTTCAAAATTTTCAGGATATTTTTTATAAAGTGGGTATAATTCAGGGGTTTTGATGATATTTATTCTTTTATTAAATTAATCTTATTTAATATTTCACTTAATGTGAAAATAATGTGTGAAAATAATAAATAAGAGTATAAAAAGTAAAAATATAAAATTAGTATTTTTTTTAAAAATGATTAAATTCATTTTTTTAATATGTGTGAAAAGTGAAATGAGATTAAATTGATGAAATGGATGGAGTAATATATTTGAATTTACAGTCTAGGCGTTTTGATTATTCTATGTTTTCGTACATCTCATTTATGTGAAACTAGTGTATTACCCGTCGAAATTGGACGGGTACATATTTTTTGTAATTTATATATTTTATGTTATTCTTATGATAATTATATAAAATAATTTTGTATGTAAATTATTTATATAATTAATTAAATTAAATTTAATTAGTAATACATTTTAAATTATATTAATCTCAACAACTTTTAGCAATTAAATTATTAATTTTGTTGAGATCATAAAAATACCCATTAGTTTTCATATGAAATTTTATAAAAAGTTAACGCGTAAGAAAAAAAAAAGAGTAGAAATACATATAAATTTGACATAGGTATGATGACGGATTGATTTGTTGCATTTGTTGTTACAAGATTAATTAATTTTGTTCAATATTTTTTTTTTTTACCTTTTGACCATAATTTTATATGGAGTTTGAAGAATCATAATTGAATTGTGAGTATCATATAATTCCGAACTTCTAAAAGCATAACTAATTATGAAAATAATCTCACCTGATATTTAAAAGACCATAACTGATTTATCGAACATCGTATCATTTGGAGTTTTAAGACCAACCAAGTTGTGGGCATCATCTCGTCGCAAACTTGACAGATCATCTCTAACTTCTGAGCATTATCTTGTCTGAAACTTGAAAGAGAATCATCTCGTCTAAAACTTGAAAGAGCATCATCTCGTCTGGAGTTTTGAGCATCATCTCATCTAGAGTTTGATAGAGCATCATCAAATATGAAATTATATTCAACCATGACTCCAATTGTCAACTATCAAACAAACATAACTCTAACAATTTAGATATTTTATTTATATATGTAATTTTATTAGTTCAAACTCTAGAGAGAAAGGAAAGAGAAGAGATCTTAAAGCAGTAAAAGAGAGAGCGTGTGCTTTATTTCATCATCGTAGGTATTTATAGGCATTACAGTCGGGGTAAAGTAGTAAATTCGTTTGGTCATCTATTCCGCATGCTCTCCATTAAACTAATTAAGGCTATTATTAGATTATAACTTGACAGGTCGTTGTCCCCTAATTACAGAGCTGGATTCTGTCCTCATCATCCCGCTCTGTCTAGTAGCTCTGGATTTCCTTCCTTGGGGCAGACTTTTACTCTTTGGCTCCGCTCTGCTAAATAGCTCCGCCTTCTGGCGAATTGTCTCTGGCCTGTGGCTCTGCGCTCTGGCTCCAATAGCTTAGCTCTGACTCTGGATCTGGCGATTTGGCTCTGGCTCTGACTCTAATAACTTAGCTCTGACTCTGGATCTGGCGACTTGGCTCTGGCTCTGACTTTAATGACTTAGCTCTGGCATCTCTGCTCTGACAGCTCTGCTCTGGCCCTCTAGAAGCTCTGCTGTGGTTAGCTCTAGCTCTGGCAGCTTTGCTCTGGAAGCTCTGCTCTGGCAACTCTACTCTGGCAGCTCTGCTCTGGAAGCTTTGCTCTGGCATCTCTGCTCTGGTTAGCTCTGGCTCTGGCATCTCTGCTCTGGCTAGCTCTGGCTCTGGCATCTCTGCTCTGGCAGCTCAACTCAGCGGTGACTCGGCAGCGGACGAACCGCAAGCTCAACGGCGACTATTTCGCCGGAGTTTAGAAGAAAGAACGGCAACGGGTTATAGGAAAAAGAAATCTTAGGGCTCTTGTATTAATTGCTTCGAATGGAGAATTCTCATGGGTTTAAGAAGTGGAAATAGAATCGAACTAATTAAGGAATGGAAGTGGGAGTCAGAGATGAGGCGGAGCAACGCTGCCCTTAGGACGGCGGCGACGCCTGAATTTAGAGGGAGAGAGAGGCGGGCAGTTTAAGGGGGGAATTAGGGCTCAATTTGAGTGTGCAATCGACTTTAGAGAGAGAAAAGGATTGAGAGAAGAGAGAGACAGTGAAGGGGGAGACGACGCCGACCTGATTCAGGGATGACGGCGATGGGGTGAGGAAAATGGAGGCGTGAGGAAGAGGGAGGCCCGACTTTTGTTTTAAAAGTGAGAATGAGAATATATAAATTGGATTCTCAAATGCCACGTTGCAGATTGAGATTGAAAAGAAAGAATTTGAGGCCTGCCACGTAGGCTAAGGCCTAATCGTATTATAGAATAGATATTATTATTATTATTATTATTGTTGTTGTTGTTGTTGTTGTTGTTGTTGTTGTAGTAATGGACGAACAGAAGCAAATAAAGTTTGCAGAAATGAAAAATATATTTTTCTTCCCTATATAAATAAAATGTATGGATTTATTTTATAAAAAATAAAAATAAAATTTTAATTATTTTGATAGACATATAATAAGATTTTGTTTTAAAGTAATCAGTTTGTAGAATTTGTGCCTTATTATGCAAACATGTAAATCAATGACCGGACCCGTTTATAATTTACATATACGTGCATGTCTCAATTCAAAATTAATTTTATTGAAAATTAAGAATATAAATATTATATATATATATATATATATACAATATAATATATTGCAACATATACATATAATATGTACGCTATTGAGAAATATAAAATTAATAACAAATATACATCTAATCACTAACATTGAATTAAAATAATTTATCGTATATAGATTATAATTTTTTTCTTATCAGACATGTAAATCTAATTTTTATCTAGAAAAAATAAATAATAAAATTTATTAATTTAGATTATATGTAATGTTAATATTATATATATATATTATTAATTATATTTATTATGATTAATGAATCTTTATATAGAATGTAATAATTAATTAGTTAATAAATGATGAAGATTATATATGGTAAATTTTGAAATGGTGAGATTTTAGATATGCCACATGGGTTAAGGCTTAATCCTATTATATAATAGATAGATGACCGAGTTTGTTGGTAATTGAATATAGTTAAAAACTAATATACTTAGATAATTCTTTCTTCAAATTTTATACTAGCTTTGATATGAAGAGGATGATTAAATTGATTTTCGCTTTCTTCGAGAAGATAAAAAAGGTCGTGACGAAGTAACACGTGTTGAGTTATATTTTTCATTTATTCACTGCAGTTCGATGAGGTGTTAAGAATATTTTTGCTCATGTTACCGAGAAATACCAACATTAAAATGAACTAATAACTTTGTTGATTGGATACATAAAAACATTATAAATATGGGCAACTGTTATAAAGCACAGAGAAGAAGGGAATAACGGAGCTCTTATTATGTGGATTAAAAGTCTTTATTTATAAGGAAATACGAAATTAGAATTTAGGGTCAGAACGTCATATATACTAAATAAGGATAGATATAATTATATTTATATTTACAACACTTCTCTTTAAATAACTAACCCTAAAAATATGTCGCCTCATTAAAATCTTGTCAGGAAAACTCAATGCGACAAAAACCTGATCAAATAAAAAAGAGTACAACCGCTCTCCTGAAAATGATCATTGTATATTTTTAAGTCGGCGCATGTCGATCTTGTGTACCAACTTTCTCAAAGTTGATGTTGGTAACGCCTTTGTTAATAAGTCTGTCAAAATTTTTGCTTGAACAAATTTGTTGGATGTTGATGTCGACAACATAGTTAAACTGTTCTTTGGTGAAATCAGTCCGCACAACTTCATGAAAATTCCCCCTGGAACTTTATTGTTTTGATGGGATTATAGTAGAGTGATTTCCATGACATCTGTTGTGAGAAGTAAAAGAAGTTAAAGGAATTAAATTGTTAAAATTATAAATATTTATAACATTTGAACCCACTGTCTCATATAAAGTATTGTCTTCGTCCCACTATTGTTATCTCACTTATCATTTTAGATTGTCCCATTATTATTGTTCCATTTTTATATAAGATACTCCCTCTATTTCAGCTATCTACAGACTTTTTTTTTACACAAGAATTAAGAAAATAGTGTTTTGTGTATATGAGAAAAAGTGAAAAGGTGAATAAAAGATAAAACTTTTATCAAATAAGAAAATGCCTCAAAATAGGTGGGACAAAAAGAGTAATAATAATCCTGGTGTTAGTCCTACCATTTTTTTTTTATCAATTTGCACATTCTTCCTAATCACCATGCCTAAAAGTTTTGAGATAATAATATAGTGGGATAAAAGGAGTATCTAATTCAAGAGAATAGTACCATATTACGTTAAAATTGATAAATGAATGAAAATATAAGCGACAATAAGAAAAACCTAGAATCATATTCATATATCATCAGCGGAGCAAAATAAATTGAGTAAAATCTACTTTACAATAATTCCATGTAAGATTTAAAGATATGAATAAGGATAAGGTGAGAATGACTTGTGTTAGTACAATCTAAAAATATATATATAAACACATAAAATTTATGAATAACAGCCGATTAAATATACTATTAAATCTGGCGTACCTTCGTAAGCACAACTATATATGCATAATACTCATAATTGATCAAGTAAATAAATCCAATACATGTACAACCATATTAATTAGTTCATATATGTCTATTCTTGTGCATTATGTTTTCTCAAATCTAGCCCATTGATTAGCGATCAATGATGTAAAATAATTCTTATTTTTCACCATAGAGATAATTCTTATTAGATCTCAACCCATAAAAATATATATATACATACTCCCTTCGTTGCGTTAAAAGTGACGAGTTGCATTATTATACGAAAATAAGGAGAAAAAGTAAAATGATTAAAAGTGCTAGAATCTATACTTTTTTTATGTGTTAAATTTTACTATTTATGGAACAAGCCACTGATAGAGGGATAACCCAAAATGGAATACAAACTAATTTTAAAATAGTTTGTTCAATAAATAGGTCTACTAGTCTATATTCTTGCACTTCATTCAATTCCCAAATCTCTCTCTAGTGTACTCTATTTCCTTCAAGGTCACTGTCATCATTAACTTGCCGATCCATATTACATTTAGTTTTCTCTCACCTGACATAATACTAGCTAGCATACAACATTAAATCAATTTTCCAGTTAATTAAAACTAGAAAATTTAGAAGAGATATATATTATGTGAGATGACTAGATTCGATAATGCAATCACTATCAAAACACCAACTAAATATATATGAACATCATATATATATATATAGAGTGAATTATGTTGACCAGTCAAGTCAAACACTCCAACATAAATATACAACTCACTCTTCAAAGTGTTGGGAGAGGTATTTTGCACAAAATTAACCATAGCTAGTAGTGTCCCTCTGTAGATATATTGGATAGTTGCATGTTGATGAGTATCAATATTTCACAAATACTAAATGAAATGCATAGATTTAGAGAGAGAAAGAGAAAGACAAGAAAACATAGATGTTGGAAATTTATGCAGGGCAAAGTAAATTGGGGTCAAAAGCTGCAGATGAAGATATTCGGCAAAAATAGGATGTGAAGGAACAAATATATGGCAACTCTAATTGGCAGGTCAACTCACAGTCTAGTTAGCCTATGATCATGTCTGAACACTCTCCATTCTCTCTAGGTCAATCAACCTCCATTTTCACTTACTATATCTCCATATTTCAGTGCCCTAATCATAACTCATTTTCGCCCCAATCCCTAATTTTACTACCTACTCCAATATTTCATGAAATTCATCATCATCCTTTAACTTGTGTAATTAATCATAACTTGGAGAGATGGAAAGCTTTGTTGATTTGAAGTACTGCTTAATTGAATTGAACACGTATATATGCATGCCAATATGCCATGGTGGTATATATATATATATATATATATATATATATATATCTTACATATGCTTGTATTTAAGTACTCTCCATTTCAGTCGCATGAAATATAATAGGTAGTAAAATGAAAACAAAAGTGCACCACCACATATATATTCCAATTAATTAATGTCACACCACTATAGAGTATATTGCTAACAATGTCGCAATATTCCATTGAGTAAAGAAGCAGTCCACTGTTACACTTCCACAGTACAGAACGTGTTAGATCTCTCTCTCTCTCTCTCATAGCTGAAATCCCGAGACCTTATTGGTGAAAGGAACAAGACTGGGTTGTACTGTTGCCTTAAGAGGGTTTTCCAGCAAGCAAAGCATCGCATGTAGGCCAGAAATACTACACTAAAAAAGTTGCATTCCCATCTAAATACTGTGTGTACCCGTATCATTTTTTAAAAAATTAAAAATATACAAACAAGCTGAATTGAAGGTGCAGCAGCAGCAGCAGCAAAAGTCGACGAGCCCTATATTTTTATAGAGTCAGCTTAATTGCAATCACAATTTTTGAGACGTTTAAAGCTGCTGCTGCACCACCTTAATATTTTACTCCAATTTAAATATATCATCACTTTTCTCTTTTGATAAATGAAAAACAAATAAAAATACTCAAACTACTTTACCTTAATTACTGATCATCAGTACGGTTAATTCAAGTAATTTACAGAAGCGGCTTTCACACGTATTCTGATCACATGCATGCCTTCTCTGATGCGCAGGACTTTACATATGTGGTATAGCTATCATATCCAATTTTAGTAAGTATTAGTCTTTAATTTTAATTTATCTTTACAGATTTACTTATATTAAATATTTTGGGTCAAACGTCGTCCTTTTATTTTTTTTATTTAATACTACATAAAAAAAAGAGCAATAAAAAAGAGAGAAAAGAAACTAGCAGTTACTTCTTCATCTTGGAAATAGAGACTGATAGTTTTGATATAATATAATGCAGCAGTATTAATCAATTCAAGAAACTACACTTCAACTCAATATTATAAATAATTTAAAGCTTGTGTTATATAATAAACTATGCAGAATTGAAAAGCACAAGTCTTTTCAAAGTCCAAATTAAAGTTGACCCTATTTTCTACTAGTATTATTTTTACCCTTTACATATGCACGAGATGTCCTAGATATCTACACTAACTTGAAAGGTACTGATTTTCTTCAATTTGATGACAAATTTGAATAAAGAAATAGTATAAAATAAAGATCAATAGGCAGCGGTATAGTGCAAAAAGTGATTGAAGAGTTTAATTAAATTGGATAAAAGAAATACAATAAGCAGACAAGACATATATATTCAAATTAATAGTATAGAATAAAGATCGCTATAGTGCAAAAAGTGATTGAAAGTTTAAATTGGATAAAAAGAAGTAATAAGCAGACAAGACATTTGATTGCCCATGAATCAATTCTCGTGTTTATAAAATTGTACCCTTATATATGTGCATACATTAATTATTATATATTCTTTAGGTTATTTGCTACAGTACCAGAAAAAGTTTCAGTTTTTGTCGATGAATTGTAATGACTAAATATGTATTCATTAATTAAACTTGACAAACTTGGATAAAGAGTTATGAATTGAGGTGTATACAGGCGTATATCTGTCAAAAGTAATTGTAAAGTTTAAAACTTATTATAAAGAAATAAACAGACAAGACATGTCTCGTGCTTATAAAATTGTACACTTAAAATATATATTAATTAATACCTATATATTATATGGTTTTCTACTACAGTAGCAGCAGAATTTTTTTTTCAGTTTTTGTCCATGATTTGTGATAACTAATATGTATTAAGAACGAAATTAACGTCAGTCCTTTTTTTGGGGGGTTTTGTGTGTGTGTGTGTGTGTGAGAATAACGGCCGTAAATGTTTTAATATAAGTTGTTCGCTTTTCTTTCACAACTTTTTCTATTTTTGATGTTAAAAGTATACGAGACTCATCAATTTATCCACCGATTCATATTAGTGTGTGACAAAATAACAATCTAGTGTTTCCATTTTATTTATTTTTTATCGAAAGAAAACGAAACCATACATTATACTTCCTCCGTCCACGAAAGAATTTTCTATCTTTTTTTTTTGGGCATCCACAAAAAAAACTTCCTATCTATTTTTGCACTATATCTCGCCACTTATAATTACTTACTTTTCATTTTCTCACAACTCTCAATATTAGTTATAACACATTTTCACCACTCCCAATACACTCAACAACTTTTTCTCCACTCTCAATAACCTCAACAACATTTTTCTTAAAACTCGTGTCACTCCCTTCTGAAAAGTTCTTTCATGGACAAATGAAGTATTTCATATTTTCCCTAAAAAAAAAAGGCTGGCAACTGACGACGATATCAACCATTCACTTTGCAAATACATGTTATGATTATTGCGGCAAAATATATATACTTCATCCGTCTCATAAATCTTGACACGTAGTATTTTTTTGGGGACCGTCTCACGAATATTGACACATTTTCAAATAAAGTAATAATTAGTCTAAAAATAAGGGATATTAATTACATTCCCTCTCCTACTTTATCACTTTTATATTTTATTACCTACACACTTAAAATACTAATTTACAACTTCTTAATTCCCATGTCGAAATCAAACGTGTTAAGATTCGTGAGATGAGTGAGTAACATAATTTTCTTTAATCATACGATGTTTAAAATGTCACAGTAACTAGTTTATTCTCCAGTAGTATATGTTGGACAATGTCTGCCGCCGAAAATCAGAAATGTTGTAATTGCACAAAAATAAAATAAAAGTATTATACAGGTACGTTCTGAATATTTATATTAATATAAAAAATATTATGAGAAATAAAGTATAGATCACTTATTATTATCATTATCACATATTTTATTTTTATAAGTAATTTTATAAACTATACATTTATAAGAACTAGTACGCCCGTCCATGCTATGCACAACAAGTATTGAAATTAAACGACATGTTTAAATAAATATAAATATTAAGCATAATTAAAATATAAAAAATGATCAATATATTTTAAAAATAAAATAAAATAATCAACATCAATTACTCAATAAAAACTCAAATTTGAAAACATAAATTTTCAACTTTATAAAAAGTGTAGTGGTAATTATGGTTATTGAACAATTAAAAATTATTTGATAAAATTAGCATTACTTATTATTATTATTATTATTATTATTATTATTATTATTATTATTATTATTATTATTATTATTATTATTATTATTATTATTATTATTATAAATACATATATTGGAAAAAATATAAAGTAAACTTGTCAATAAGGAGAGAGGATTTTAGAGGAAATTTAAAAAAATATTGTTTTAAAATTTTAAATTAATATAACTTATCTATTCTATTTTTTTTTATTTTAAAGTTCTAAAAAATTTCTATGAAATCATAGCAAAAAAAAAAGAGACAATTATATCTTTGAAATCTTACTTAAACACGTTATGCACAAATTGACAAAAAAGAATAAGATAAAATCGAAAAATAAAACAAAAGAAAATAAAATCTAAATGAAAATAAATAAATAAAGGATGTAACGAAAATAAAACAGAATCAATCAAATAAAAATAGATCATTTAAGAAAAATATATAAGTGAAATAAGAGAGATGAGAGAGAAAACAATGTAGTTTGAAACTTTAAATTTCAATATCTTTACTATCTTAAATATATTTTATACATATTATATATCAAAGTAAAGCTAATCTTGTGATCTTTAATTTGATATGCATATTGAATATTTTATTGTTACTCAAATTACACAATTTTCAAAAAGAAAGAAAGAAGAAAGAAAAAAGTAAATAACAATAAAAGAAAAAAAAAAGTAAAAGAAGTTTAATTAAAAAAACAAAACTGCTCCTTCACAAACAATGTAGTTTAATACTAACTGAAACTTTAAAAATAATTGTAGTTTTAAATTATGGTGAAAAAAAGTACAATTAGCAGTTGAATTCCTCTTTTACATATTATTTAGATATATTAATTCATTAGACATGACACTAAATCTATTTGATATATATTTAGAACTGATAGGGCTTATAAATATCTTTCTCCTATTAAAATAGATGTATTAAACTTTTTTGATCAGAAAAAGATTTCATTAAAAGAGAAAGAAACAGGTACCAGAGGTACCCAGGAATGGTTCTTACAGCAGCTTTGGTAACAGATCAAAGGAACACCAATTACAGAAATCAAAATCTTTTTCCATAATCTTGAACTCCTTAAACCAACTCCAAGATCTAGCTTTAATCTCCATGAGCGTACCTTTGATATTCCACGCCTTCCCATCGAAGCGACTTGCGTTCCTTTGCTTCCACAAAACCCAAGTAATACACATCCACATCGCCTCAAGAAACTTGTCGCAATTCTTCCCCCTGCCCAGTTTAGTGAACATTTCGAAATGAGAGGTGATATGGCGGGGCCGCACCGAACTGCTCCCCAACCATTTTTGCACTTCATCCCACACCAACCCCGTTTTCGGGCAGGCAAGAAAAACATGGTCGATTGTTTCGGGAGAATGAAAGCAGGCATTGCACATTATCTCTTCCTCATTCAGCTTCACTTTCCTCTTCCAAAGGTTGTCACAAGTTGGAAGCCGACTTCTCAAAATCCTCCATGCACAAACTTTTGCTTTATGTGGGGCAGGAGCATCCCATATCTTTGCCAATGCTTCCCTGTTTCTAATAACGAACGTGCTGTCAGACTTTGAAGCTTTGATAGCCGAATAGGCTGATTTTGTTGTATACTCCCCGCCTTTTGACGCGCTCCACAGCCACCTGTCCGATCCACCTGTTTTAGGAGCAAAATCAGAGAGAAAAGAAATCAAGTTATTAGCAGCCCCGAGCTCCCAATCGAAGAGCTCTCTTCTCCACTTCAACTCCCAAACCCAGGCGCCATCAACCCACTTCCCGAGATCACAAACAAGAGCCTCCTTGTTCTCACAAAGATAAAATAGTCTAGGGAAGGCAAACCGGAGGGGGCTCGTACCCGCCCATAAATGCAGCCAAAATTTGGTGTTCTGTCCGTCACCCACTTCCCTAGGCCTCTTGACGTTTTCCAGAAACCACTTCCCATTCGGTCCACCACCCTTTGACACTATGTTCGGCCACCAACCACCTAAAGACCAATTTTTCCCGGGGAGGCTCAGGCCCTCCGCTCCCCATGTCAATTCCCCGTGAATAGATCTCATGACTCTTACCCATAACAGCCCTTTATCTTCTAAGTATCTCCACAACCATTTCAAAACGAGAGCATGGTTAAACCATTCAAGATTCCTGATGCCCAGCCCCCCCTCTGACTTCTCAGTACATAACTCGCTCCATTTCACCCAGCTGATCGTACCTGCATCCCCTTTCCCACCCCAAAGAAAGTTCCCAAGCAGAGAGTTAAGGGATTTGACGGTTGTTTTTGGGATGAAGGAGAAGGAGAGCTGAAAGACAAGGATAGCTTGGAGCACCGCTTTCACCAACGTGATGCGTCCTGCCAAAAACAATTTCCGGTTCTTCCACCCGTCGATTTTTTTCTTAACTTTATCGACGATGTAATTCCAGTTAACCACACTTCTCAATCTGCCACCAACTTGAACGCCAAGGTACTTGAAAGGAAAATCCCATATATTGCACTGTACATTGGTCGCCATTCTCTCCATACAGTTCTCAATCACTCCAATACCCATAAGACTGCACTTACTGTAATTAACCGCCAAACCTGACATGAACTTGAACAGAGACAAAATGTATTTTAACGTCTCCACACTCCTTTCGTCCTCGTCAAAGGTGAAGATGGTGTCATCGGCGTACTGAAGGTGGGAGATCTTAATTTTCTCCTTGCCGACCAACGCCGGCTGCAATAGATTGCTTTCTGTTGCCCTGCAGACAAGGTAATGTAACCCTTCAGCAATAATGAGGAAGAGGAACGGAGAGAGAGGGTCCCCCTGTCGAAGGCCTCTCTCTAGAAAGAATTCTCCAGAGGGAGACCCATTCACCAGCACGTTTGCAGATGCCGAGACCAGGAAGCCCCTAATCCATCTTTTCCAGACGATATCAAAGTTGAATTGTTCCAGCATGACGTCAAGGAAATCCCATTCAACAGAGTCGTACGCCTTCGCGAAATCAATCTTAAAGATGAATCTCCCGATCCCTTTCTTTCTGGCTTCGGCAATGATTTCATTCAATATCACCACTCCATCCAAGATGTGTCTACCACTGACGAAGGCACTCTGATTGTCAGAAATGATTGAGCTCATCACCTTTTGCATCCTACCCGTAAGGACCTTTGCAATGACTTTATAGAGACTACTAATGAGAGAATTGGTCTGAACTCATCGATTGAACTCGCCTCCTCTTTCTTGGGGATGAGGACTATGAAAGAGGAGTTGCACCCTCTTGGAATTTTTCCGTTTTTATGAAAGTCCTTCATCACCTGAATCAAGTCATCCTTGATAATCTCCCATGAAGTTTTCCAAAAGTTAAGATTGAACCCATCCGGCCCCGGACTCTTGCTTCCATCGCAAAGCCAGATGGCCTCCTTTAATTCCTCTTCCTGGAACGGTCGGATAAGCCATTCCTTGTCCTCCGTCGTCAGCTTTCTGGCCACAAAGTCAGCTGGTAAACTTGGCAGCACTCTTTTTCTTCTCTTGAATAGATTCTGAAAATGCTCTTTGACTCTCATCTTGACCTCCGCCGGCTCGGCAATCCAGCGGTTATCGAGCTGCAACCCGGGGATCTCATTTTTCTTTCTTCTGCCGACAATAAATCTGTGGTAGAAACTGGAATTTAGATCTCCTTCCCTCAACCACCTCGCTCCAGCTTTCTGTTGTAACACACTGATCTTGTTTCTAGTTTGAAGAGTGATAAGAGCTTTCACTTCATTTCTTCTGATCACTTCCGCTTCCTCAAGTCCGAAAGTATCGTCAATGGAATCCCATTGAAGGAGTTCATCCTTCAAAGAGCGGATGATGTGGTCAATATTCCCGAAAGAACTCTGGTTCCACTCTTTCAAAGTTTGTTTCAACCTTTTGAGTTTATCCTTAAAGACAAAACAGCTCCATCCCACCACCTTGGTCTCCTTCCAAACTTTCTTAACAACTTGTAAAAAATCGGGGTGGGAGGTCCAGGCGTTTAAGAACCGAAATGGCTTCGGTCCCCAGTCAACCGACTTTGTGGAAAGGAGAATTGGGCAGTGATCGGAAAGGGATCTCTGCAGAACTCGCCCACACGTGGAAGGCCATGCTGAAATCCAATTTTCGTTGACGAGAAATCTGTCAAGCTTACTTTTGCATCTCCCATTTGGTTGATACCACGTGAACAGCCTTCCAAGTGTTCTGATTTCGATCACTTCGCATTCGCGAATGAAAGTGTCGAACTTTTTCATCTCGGAGATCCCATGTGACTCCCCCATCCCTACTCGCTCCCCTGGTTCCCTTATAGCGTTGAAATCACCCACCATACACAGGCAGAGGTCCTTGTTTTGCTCAATAACTGATCGGAGTCGCTCCCAAAGAACGTTCTTTGCCGGGGAGTCTGAAGGCGCATAAACATTCACGAAACAGCATCTCAAGTTATTCGGTTTCCAAACCCCAATAATGATCACTGCTCCTGGGAAATCCCACTTACTAGAGACCGAGAACAAATCTTTATTCCAAACGCACAGGATGCCGCCTGATCTACCTTCCGAATTTCTAACAGCCCAATCGCAATTATCAACACCCCACCAATTAGAACAAATAGAAACAGAAAGAGATTCAAGTTTAGTCTCCTGTATAAAACACAAATCTGCTTTCTCCACCCTAATGAGATCACCACAATCTTTCTGTTTAACAAAACTCCCCAAGCCTCTAACATTGTATGAAATCACAATCATTGGATACCTGAAAGTTCTTCTCCAAGCTCTGTCGTTGCTATCAAAGCTTCATCTTGTGACAAAATTTGATCCACCACTTCTCGATCCGTAAGTTTGCTGGAGAGCCCCAGCGCTTTGCCGCAATTCCAGATCTTATGTCCCTCTTTGATTCTCTTTTCCATCCTTGCTAAAACCGGGGCCGCTTCATTTGTATCTCTGATCGGCTCATCGAAGTCTCCCCCAGCGTTGCCCGGCTCGATATGAGCTATGAACTTCCCCCAATTCTGCTTTTCCTTCTCTTTCGCCTTTCTCCGTAGGATTCTTTTAATGTTCTTGGGCAAACTTTTACCCTTCAATCTCTCGAAGCCCCTGATTTTGTTGGAACTCTTAAGGGAACAATCCCCATCGGCGTCAGCCTCTGGTTCCTCATCCCGCTTTTCATCGCATTTTTCCTTTGTCTCCGCTTCCATCGTCAGGCTGCCGTGGTCAGAAGCGGCTTCCCTACATTCTCGGCGAGGCTCTGTGCTTTTTTCTTCCCTCTGGGGGCGGGGTTCATCTCCAACCTGGTGGGTAATACCATCAAATTCTTTTGAGATCTGGTTTTCCTTAAAGACTTCAGGCCTACCGAGAGCTGTCGAGAAGCGGGCCTGGTCTTGGGCCGCATCCTGATCTTGGGCTTCAGCCTGGTCTTGGGCCACAGTCCCTTTTGGAAGGAGAGGCTCAGTTCTAAAGTCCCCTGAACCGTTTGTACAGCAAAGTTCATCTCGGCCCAACTCGAGAGAAAGGCCCCAATTGTCTTGGGCCTCGGCGTGGGGCAAACATCTCGAAAAATTCACCACCGCCCCTCCATGATTGTTCTTTTCGGGACTGGAGCGTTCGGCGGAAAGAGGTGCAGAAAACGAAGGGTTCTTTCTCTGGGGAACTGAACCGCCGTCCTCTGAAATCTCTTGATCCTCCCTGCCGTCGATGAAGAGAGCTCCTCCCAAGACCAATCAGACTCCGATTCACATTCGATACTCTTGGAGTCTCCCTTCAGGTGTGGATACATATCGTTAACTTCTTCAATCCGAATCTGGAAGCTTGCGCCGCTGATATTGCATGCAATGACTTTTTCGACAGAATTGAGGCCAGTGGAGATTTGAACGAAAGCTTCGTCCAATCTTTTCCTTTGTCTTGTATCCTCGTCGATCTTAAGGACCAAACCAAACTTTGCACATGCGAGGTTGAAAAACCTGGGGTCCATGCATGAAGCGGAACCCCAATCCACCTAGTCCAAACAGACCTCTGAGAGTTAACGTCCACGTACTTCCACGGTCTAAACCACTGGAACCAAAATTTGCTCCACTCATCAAGCTCCTACAACGCATTTTCCACTGATTGCTCGTTGGTACTTTCGATGAGCACCAAGTTACCCCCCATCGCCGTTACTTTCAGCTTTCCAACACACTCGCTGTTGATTTCCTCACTGACTTCATCCCAACATAAATCATTTTTAATATACCCCGTGAAAGCTCCGCGAATCCAATCCTTCTCGTCCTCCGAAGGTTGGAAATGAAAAACTTCATCAACCACAGGTACATCTGTTTTCCTTCCCGTTAGCACTTCTTTGAACGACACCCCCGCTTTCCTAGTGGTCGCGTTAATCGGCCGTTTCTTGCCTTGCTCCTGAGTAACCTGCCCTTTCAAAGGATTGTCATTTTCATTCCGGACCGCTTTTTCTCTGTCGAATTTTGGTACGAAAACCCTAAGCTTATAGTTTCCAATCCATAAATTGTTCAACTCTCTCAGAAGTCTGTCTTTGTTATCCACATTTTCGAACTGAACGAAACCGAAGGGTCTGCCTTTGAGGTCCCGTTTTTTAGGGCAGAAGATGTCAGAGGGTTTCGCGATCATTTCGAACTTCCTTCTGAGGAAGTCGATGTTGCAGTCCTCCGGAATATTATTGAAAAAGAACGTCATCTCCCTTTCAAGGTCCTTCACCGGCCAAGGTCTTCTAACCGCTGCGCTTTTCTCGCTCTGAATCCGCGATCCATAAACACTATTCCATCGATCAGCTTTCCAACGATCATGATATGGGGTCCTAGGTTTTGGGTAATATGGGTGCCTCACCGGATTGCTCTCGGAAAAAGGTCTAGCTGCCCCTCTCTTCCTCACCTCTCTCCACTCACTCTCCATTTTCTTATACTTACGTTTATTCTGATATAGATGTATTATACTATAATCATGCTTTCATATTTTAAATACCATTGAGTGATTTTTATTATAGTTATGTAAATAATTTATTTCCTTTTGAATAGTTTTCATACACATTAGAATTCGAAACCTGTGTATTGGTAAATTGCAAGCATATTCTAATGCGAGAATTTTGTAAAGAAGGATTTTGGGAATAAGTATACGCTTATTTAACTCTTTCAACTATGAGGTCAAATATTTGTAAGAACAAGAGTTCATCAGTGTCACTCTTTTCACCCGTAGCTCATCGAACTTCTTGGTCGAATTTATTGAAATATGACCTTCCCCACTGGTGATTAGCGGCGGCATCACCTCCGCCGGTAAAGTTGACCGGACGGCGGTGGCTCTACTCGCCCGATCGGCGGTGTGTGCCGGAGTAATATATACCAGTGGCACCGCGCCGCCGGTAATGTTTTTATTTATTTATTTATACCGCACAAGTATTTTCATATTTATACAGTATTGCATACGTTAGACGAACTTTCCAGTCGGTCACTCATCTTAGTTGTGCTCTAAGTCAAGCACGCTTAATCTTGAAGTTCCTTTCGAGTGGTCACCAGAACAGAACACTCGTATTATTGATATATCTGGTACCTTTTAATTCATTTAAACTCTATTTCAATATATATACAATATCATACATTCATAACCTTAGAATATGTAGAGATGATATACAAGAAATGTCGCTAATTACTGATCGGTCTCGTTTCAGTCCTTATTTTTATGTCGAAAAAATATTTGTTAATTTTTTTTATTATTTTTTTTATCAATCTAGTTTATACAATAAGTATTTTAATTTGGTATTTGTAATGTATTTTGAATTCAATTGCATGCGTTGAATTCAATCTAGGTTACCTTTTTTTAAGTATATATATTTTTCGACTTAATTATACAATCACAATAAATAGGGGATGGAGAACGAGGTAAATGTAATGTTGTTTGAAAACATGAAATAAATAGTTCAAGAAAACATAAATGTAAAAACAAAGTGCAAGTGTAATGTTGTTCCAAAACATGAAATAAATAGTTCAACAAAATATAAATACATAAAAGTCAGAACGAAGGACTGGGGATCAGAGACCTAATCATCAGTAGGGGATCGAGGTAGCTGACCCGACTGCCTTATAAACTCCTCGAACATAGTCATCCGCTGCTCAAGAGCCGCACGCGCTGCTCGTTCGGCCTCAACTAATGCTCGTTCTGCAGCCCTGTCCTTGTCCGCCTTCTGCAGGCGCTTCCCTAGCGTGGAGATCTGTGTCTCGTACAGCTAGCTGCCAAGACATCCAGGAACTGCCAGTGCTGTGAGTAGACCCCCTACTAACCTGGCTCACACCGGCACTTCTAGTGTCGTAGAGCCATAACCTGCTGGGCTGTATGACCTCCAAGTAGACCTCATCCAGCCGGTTCTCTCGTCCAGTCTCAAGAGCAATGCGATGAATCTCCGCCTAATTCATACATAACAAATGCATAATTGTTAGAAAATAAATACATTTTACTATGAATTTATTCTAGGGTTAGTACCTTTTAGTCGGTATTTTAGCCTTTTTAGCCTTAGTGCTAGTACCCTTTTATTCTAGGGTTTTGGTAGTAAACAAAATGATGATTTTATGACGTTATTCAACTCAATTAATCAAGACTTGTTTTATCATCTACGTGTGCTTGTGCTTATTATTTGCTTAGTTGATTGATCACCAATTTTGCATGATTACTGTTATTAATTTGATACCGGGAGATGATTATTATTACCTGAACTAAGAACACGGAACATACTTGTCAATATTAGTCTAAGAAAGCATAGACGTGAGAGTGATATCATGAAAATCTCAGGAAGTGTCCTAGAATTTTGATGAAGGCACACAAGTAGTAATGTTATACAATGCTTGTGGAGAGTGCATCAGGATGTTCATGGATACAACTACAGAAGGTTCATTACTGAAAAAGGGAAGTTCCGAGGCTATGGAGATCATTGAAAGTATGGCCTCTACTAGTTACCAATGACCATCAGAGAGGGTTATGTTGAAGAAGGTGGTAGCTGCATAAAGCTATGATTCTATGGCATTATTTGTTACTTAGATGGTTGCGCTAACCTCTAAGCTTGACGCCTTGACTACTATGTAGGCGGATCTGAATGTGGAAAATCCGACTATTATGGAGTATGCCAATTTTATCAACAATAGATACTTTAGGAATATCTAAAAGGGTTAGAAGGATGGGTTTCAAAGAGCAAATTAACCAAGGGAATTATAACGGTAGATAGCAATTCCACAATGGAAATCGTCCACACCCAAACCTGTCAGGTGGAAATCCCAACAATGCACTTAAGGCTCCCCCGTGCTTCTTTGTTACCAATGGAGTTATCAATAAGGAAAAGAAGCCAAATCTGGAGGAGTTGTTCATGAAGTACATCTCCAAATCAGATGAACGAATGGAGAAGCTTGAATCTACTACTACTTCTTTGGGGACCCAGATGAAGAAGTTTGAGACCCAGTTGGACCAAATGGCCAATGCTATCAGCAATCTACATTAGTCGAGTAAATTTCCAAGCAACACCATATTGAATGAGTGAGTAGTGTATAGGCATTAGTTGAAGAGTGGAACTGCATATGAGGGACTGATGATGCCAGAAGTTGAGCATGACGACATCAATAAAGAAGGCATCCAAGAATCTCATGAAATGAGGATGAGCTAAAAATAAATAATAAGCAGGTTCGACGATGTCTACCTCCATATTTCCTCCCATGCCATTCCTTCAACATCACCGTAAGACGATTAATTTGAGGAGTGGGACTACTTCAAGTCCCAAGATGCCGGATAAAGAAACTACACAGCCAGCTGTGGAGCAGAAAATTGAAGAAGCTTGGAGAAGGTCAGGACAAAATATGATGACAAGAGAAGGACAACTTCTCCTACAGTTGTCTCTATGCCTTACCCTCAACATAACAAGAAGGACAGGGTGAAAGAGCAATTCTCCAAAATTTTGGAGATTTTTAAGAAAGTGCATATCAATATTCCTCTGGTTGATGCCCTAATATGCCAAGTTCTTCAAAGACGTTGTCTCGCGCAAGAAAAAGTTGGGAATTTAAAACTGTCAACCTCAACAAGGAGTGTAGTGCAACTCTACAAAGAAAGCAGCATGCGAAGATCAAGGATCCGAGCAGTTTCACTATAGCTTGCATGATTGGAGGTTAGCACTTTAGGGGTGTTGTGAAATCTTGGAGTCAACATCAACTTAATGTTGTTGTCGATTTTGTAAGTTGTTGAAGATAGGGGACACGAAGCCTACATCTATTGTGTTGCAAATGGCGGATCGATAGGTCACTTACCTAATCAGAGTTGTGGAAGATGTGCTCGTGAAAGTGGGTGATTTTATCTACCCAACTGATTTCGTGGTGTTGGATATAGAGAATAACAAGAACATTCCGTTGATTTTGGGTCGCCCATTCTTAGCAACGGGAAGGGCCTTGATCGACGTGGAAAAAAGGGAGGTCACGCTTCGAGTGAATGAGAAAAGCAAAAAGTTCTTTATCTATAGACCAGTTTGCAACCATGAGGATGAAGTGCCAAAGCAAGCTAAAGATCCGAGAAAGGTAAGAGTTAAAGCTCTCAACATGTTTAATGAGGATTGTTAATCTTGGCAGGGCTTAGCAAGACAGAAATCCCATCTAAAAGATGTGGTTGGCAAGTGTTGAGCAAAGCGTCGTTGGACACAACATTGCTTGCACCAACCTCCTTGGGGAATCCAAAGCTCCGTCGAACTAATGACGTTAAAAATAACGCTTATTGGGAGGCAACTCAGCCAATTCTTATTAGTTCAATTTTTTTATCTTTAGTGTTCGTTTTCGTGCCCCACAATTCCTTTTTAAACTTATTCACATGTGTCTTTGTGGGTACACTTCTATTTTTATTTTTGCTTTTGGTTGTGTCTTTAGTTTTTAGTGTCTTTATTTTTGTTTTTTATGATGTTTCTGTGAGCGAGTCTTGCTATGAGTCGTTTGTTTTGATTGTGAGACTATTATGATGAGTTAGAGTTTGTGGGAATTTTTTATGATTGGATTGTGGCAATTTCTATGAAAATTGGAACAACTTGCATATGTGCTTCTTCTTTTGAAGTTGAGCAAAATTTAATGGGTTAAAATTGTGGCCCCTAAAATACTTGTAATCAAATAATTGAGCTGTGAGATTTGAGCCTAGACTGTTACTCCATTCGTCCATGAAACAAAGCCCTATTTCATCTTGGCATGGAAACTAAGAAAGCTAAAGATGTTGAGAGTGAGATAAAATGGTAGTGGTTAAGATATTAGATTAGTTTTACTAATCTTTCATTAAGAGATGCCTTTTTACTTAATTGATTTTGTTTTTTCTTTAGCATTTGTTAATTAATTTTGAATTTTTTTTTCTTTATTCAGTGTTTTTGCCTTTATTTTTAATTTAATTTTTTATTTTGCTTTTAAATTTAATTTGCTTTTATTTCAGTTTTTTGTCCTTTACTTTTAAATAAATTTACAGCCAATAATTTCAGCCCACATGTGTTTCTGTAATCTGTCAGTAGACGTTTTGAAGGCAAAAGGAATAATTTCATTCATTCAACAAAGATAAAAGTACAAAGGATATTCCAAAAGTTTGGAGGAAAAATCAAACTCCAACTACCCTTCTAAAATCTCTATAAATACATCCATCAAATTAAGGCATCACCAGCCATCCCACCCAAAATAAGAACAGAATCACTTGATTATATGAGAGATAAGACACTAGGGAAGAACGGCCAGAGATTCCGACCTATTTTAGGTACTTATTGGTCTCGTACATGGAAAACTCCGAGATCTCTAATTCAGAGATATCCATGGTCGTGGATTGAGAGTTCGGCACCATCGTGTCCGAATCAGAGACATCCATGGCCGTGAATTCAGTTTTCGGCATCATCATGTCCGATTCAAGGAGAATACACATAGGTTTGTACAATTGATTCCATCGATGAAGATGTAGGAATGACATATTCAGAGATATCCATGGACAAGCGAAGACGAGAGAGAGAGAGAGAGAGAGAGAGAGAGAAAGAGAGAAATAGAGAGAAATGTAGGATTTCATGCAAATCAATAGATGGGTAATGAGGCGGCGTGAGAAGGAAAATATAGAGGCTAGGGTTTCATGGAATTCTCTAGATGAACATATATAAATGATGAATAGAAAAATCCAACAACAAATGAGAGTGATTTGGGCCACTATGGTTAAATAAAAATAACCCAACATTTGTTTGATTTAATTAGTGAATAATTAGGGTGGGTAATTATAAAGGTTAGTTATTTGTGGTGGGACCGTTAATGTCAAATGGTAGTAAATATAGGAAAATAATGAGTGTAAGAAAGTACAAAAAGCATAATACTCCCTCCGTCCGCGATATCGTTTCCACATTGTGGATGGCACGGGTTTTAAGAAAAGTGGTGGATAGTAGTGGATATGTAGTGAGTGGAGTTTGGGTCCCACTATTGTTGTGAGTGGAAGTTTGTGGACCCTATTTCTATAAATGGAAGTGGAAACGATATCGCGGACGGACCGAAATGGCAAATGTGGAAACGATATCGCGGACGGAGGGAGTATGACTTTATTTGGTAGACAAAAATTTAAGGGCAAGTAGAGCTTTGTTTCATGGACGGAGGAAGTATTATTTTTCATTCTCAATTTTTTTGTTTTAGTTCTTGAGTGATATATTTGAGCTTGCATGTATTTCACTAGAACTTGTCTTGGTTTCTCCCTCGAGGTCACGTTAGTGTGCTTAATAACTTTGGCATAATTTAAGGCCATCTTTGCTAGCCTATTTATCCAATTGTTGTCTTAATACTTTATATGATTTCAGTTATTAGAATGAAAAGAAAGAAAAAAGTGAAAAAATGAAAAATTATTAATTGACAAAAAAAAATTGAAGACATAAAAAAGAGTACATAGGGTGTATTTAGAAATGTGAAATCCTTATGGAATTGTTGATTGGTTTAGAACCAGAGTAGGTGAAAAAATATGGTGTTGGAAGGGTGAAAAAATGGTGCAACATTAGGAGTTATAAGGTTTGTTCTTATGCTCATTATTTATTTCAATTGAGTCATTAGCCAAATTTATCCTACCATACAAAAGAGCCTACGTTACAACCAAATCTAGAGACCTTTTAGATCTTGATGCTAGGACCACACATTTAAGTGATGGAGATGTGAGACGATTTACAAAGCTTATAATTGATTTCATATCTTGCTTGAATTGAGTGTATACACGTCCGAATCTTAAACACTTGAGAGATGAGTACATACATATTCTTTATCTATTTTATGAGAATTGCAAGTTATTGATGCCATGGTTTGAGTTTGTCGTGAATGCAATATTTTGATTGAGGATCGCATACATGCATGTTTGTGTTTTTGAAAATTCTGAAGCCACCGTGTCATCATTATTCCTACGTTCTTAATGATTCATTGGTGTCTAATCTTTGTTTTGTTCGAGGATGAATAATGGTTCAAGTTTGGGGGATTGATAAACATGTACTTTTGCTCCTAGGATTATTATTATTGGTGCTTAATAGTGAGATTTTAGGTGAATAAAATTTAATTGAGCTTTAATTGTATTTATTTTGTGGAATAGACTACTCACTAGTGTTTACGCTATTTTAACATGTATTTGGACTCATTTTAGGATGATTTTGTTGAATATTTGAAAAGTTCATAAAGCTACGAGACTGTGGGCACAAACAGAGTTCAAATCAGATACCAAACGGAGAAGAATGTACGTGATGAAATCTGTGTGTAGGGATAACACGCAATCGCGCCCGCCGACGTTTGCTCAGTGACCTGCGGTTCAGGGCCACAACCGCGGGTAAAGGCAGCGTGTACAGGGAGACCCCAACTGGTCAACGAGACGTTGAATCTCGTCAAAATCCATCGGAACCACACACCGGAGAAAGACTATCCTTATCGGAAGGGAAGAGCGTGCCACCAAGACGAAAACTATTCTCATAGAAATCCTACCTAGCAAAAGCCTAGAGCATATGGAGAAAAATTCGGTTATAGTACATAGTCACGTCATTAGTTGACATTATTTTCATATCTATACTATATTAAAAAAGGAGTTTTCAATTGAAAATCAATTTCAAATCAATTTGAAATTGATTTTAGTGGTAATTTTGCAATTATATTTAATATTAAGGTTATAAATAAATTTAATATTAAGGTTATAAATAAATTAAAAACTATTATGTCCCACTAATTAAAACAGTCGGTCAAACCACAAACATATTATAATATGCTATTATAAAACAAAGTAAAATAAATTCCACCAATTTCCCAATCCACTAACCCGTACACACCATATACCACACAAGTTCAACAACATTTTCACTAATTTAAACACTACAATATTTATCTCACACCAACACAACATCATACACATTTTCATTTATGCATCTTCATTTCTTTAACTCATACGGAAATATATGTAATATAATTATATATATATATATATATATATATATATATATATAAAATTTAAAATTTTAAAGATGTAAAATATTTTTCGTGCACGAATGGAAAATCTAGTACTCGTATATAACCACAGGTACTGAGGTACATAGGGGATCACGATCAGGTAAAATTTGTCAACGGAAATTTCAATGTAAAATACATGAAATTTCAATAATAAATAATGTAATTTGCTAATGCTATTATTTAAGGTTTTATAATAACGACAGAAATAGAAGTGAAACCATTCCAGAAATCTCTTCAATATATAACTTGCTAATAAATGCAAATATGAAAACGGTAACTTTCTGAAATAAGTTGCAACAGTCTACCGAAATTTCTATATCAGTCATATGCCCTTAACTTTACGTATGTCCGCAGTATCTTCTTTTATTGTTTTGTTTCCAACAACTTATCTTATCAAATTAGTAGAGAATTTTTTGAAAGAAAGAAAAAAAAAAACTATTCAATAAATTAAATAAATGGAAATTTCCCTCCCATGATATTTGTAGGACCACGAATGCATTCAACGAACCCAACGTAAATCTTAACGATCAAGGAGCTGAAAGTGGTTCCTTATCTATATTTTATAATTGATTCTTATATTTATCCAATCCCTATATACATAACATTAGAAAATTTGAGAAAATACATGAAGTTGATGGCTCCCCTACCAGCTCTCGTGGCGCTGGAAGTTATGCTGCAAAGAAATGTCCTTTTTTTTGTTGCAGCATAATTGGGTTTTGAGTTGCATGAAAAGGTAGGTGAGTGTTAAATTTGTATATTGATTTGGGTATGCAAGCATATCTGCATACTAAACCTATTTTTGTGAAAAGTGGCATATCACATATATAACCTAGAGGAAACCCCATCGTTATCTTGTGCTGCCACCATTTCAACTTGGCCGACGCAGTTTAGGCCACATGCATAGTACTACTTTGGCTCTTTACGAGATGCAATATTTCCAAAACAAAGAGTTCCAGTCGTTAAAACTTAACATAAAGTCGCAACGGCCAAAATGGGAACAAATTAAACCATCCATATA
Organism: Salvia miltiorrhiza; assembly: GCF_028751815.1. Classification (NCBI taxonomy): domain Eukaryota; kingdom Viridiplantae; phylum Streptophyta; class Magnoliopsida; order Lamiales; family Lamiaceae; genus Salvia; species Salvia miltiorrhiza. The sequence goes on along the minus strand of NC_080391.1, from coordinate 16,490,680 downwards.
TCAATTCATTTTATTCTTAAAAATGAAATGTAGTTCCAGGCATCCTTAAAATTTTACAACTTTTATTTTAGCAGAAAATTTCAACTTTAATTTCTCCGTAAAATTTTGGGACCATATAGAACGGGATCGTTTAGGGAAAAAAGTAGTAAAATAATAAAAAAAGGAAGTGGGAATATTTTAGTCGTCAAATGATGATGAGATGAAAAATCTGATAAAGAGCAGAAGTCTGCTTGTCTCATCACCAATCATGCTGCAGCACTTACACATTACCGTGAATGTGTCTTTTCATTGAGATGAAAAGTTGGCGAAGCATTCACAACTAAGTTTTGTCTCTCTCTCTCTATTTGGAAACTGATTGTACCATCTCATCTTCTCTCTAAATTTTTGCCACTTTATCATACTAGTACAACTCTTTCTCTTCTCTTCTTACGCCAAATTAATTTCACATTGTACATATAGTAACGCACTAGTCATACATGCCCCAAAATATTCTGTGAATTTCACCACACACACACTTACAAATAGTTGCATCAAATGGATAACAGTTAGCATCTGATATATATTTGAACTACAAACTTTGCTGCATCAAATTTGATTCCCGAACCTTTCAATTTTGCTCAATATTTCTTTCCCTCAGATTTTTTACTTAACGCTATATATAAAACAAACAAAAAGAAAAACATAAAATAAAATAGTAATTACGAGGCTAGATTTTCCGTTGTTCTTGCTTCAACGGGGCAAACCTGGTGTTCACCAGCTCAGCAGCCGCGCGTGCAGCAGCTGATGCGCGCTCTGCTGCGGTGATAGCAGCACGAGCCCTTTGCAGAGCATCATCGGATGAATGTGGATTTGGATTCCGAATCTCATTGATTGGTTCAGTTCGCCTCGTTTCCACGAATGAAGTGCTGCTGAGGGACGTGGGAGATTGCAGGTGGCGCGCTGCCTGGTTGCCATTTGAAGGAGCTGCTGGCTGATCCGTGGTAGTAGACGATGCTTTCCCAACTTCTAGCCTCGAATCTGCACGAGGTTGCACAGCTATTTGTTTTGGTCCGTTCTAAGACATAATAAGGAAATGAAATCAAGACAAGAAATGCAAGATAAGGGTTGGATTACCATAGAAGAAAGTCATATGAAAGGTGAATCAGATGTGTGCTGAAAAGCTCACAATACCATAGGCATACCACAAGTCTGATAGAGAGTCAGAAAGAGATACTTACAAGAAGGTCCTCGGGTTTCTTTCTGAGTTCTTGTTCCGTCTTGGTTGAATCCCAATTGACGTTATATTCTAGTGCGATTGCCTTCAGTATGTTGAGCTTTACATCTGTGGGCGGAGCACTCACCGAGAGTTTTTCAATTATCTGAAGATTACATAATATATCAAAATAAATTTGGCAAAGATAGTGAAATATGAAGCTAAAAGAACATAAATTCTATTAACTGTTCGGTTGACACTGGTATCGGGGCGAAGTTCAGATGCAGCAGCTATGAATTCCTTTCCATACTTTGCAGCAAATAGATTCCGAACATGCAATAGATCTGGCAAATCTGAACATCTTGGAGCTGAAAAGATTATGCTAGCCACAGCTTCCCGCAACTCTATAGGGCATTCTCTGTTTTAAGCAAGAAAAATAGCATAGAAGGTTAGGAGTCAAGGTTTAGAAAACTAGAATTATCAAACAAGTATAATTAGAAAAAAAGTCAATGACTGATCCCAATCAAGAATTAAGCCATGAACTAAGATATATTGACTCCATCTAAGAAAAACAATGAACTCACGAGCATCAGATATTTACTTATAACTTAGCTCAGAATAGAGTCGAACTAATGCATTCGCTTCATGTACAACTCTATATTATCACATCCAGAGAAGCAATGTTCTAAGCCCTAAACAATGCTTTATATCAATCACAAAATGCAGAAGTCATCTTATACTAGGCTAGTTTATCCATAACAAAGCTCTGTTGCTAAAAAGTAAACTGATATATTTTGTGTAAGCATATTCAGTCGAAAAATTCTTTGAACCCCTTCAGATTTTTCTTAACATCTCAATATCAGGAAAAAAGATGGGCATTGGTATAGATCCAAGGACAGTGTTCAAGGTTTTACCTCTGGCTTTCAAGAATTGGTACACGGGCAAGAACAAATTCGCAGAATAACTCTAAGATTTCATATGCCTCCCATGTGTTTTGTTCTCGTATAACATGCTCCACCTAATCATGCAAGAGACCCGAAAATATTAACATAGAAAGACAAATTGTGTCAGACGTAAACAGGATCCCGAGATGATTAGCAAAGTACTCTAATTCGAGCAATAGCTTCTTGGCCAGCCTGCAGAAACTCTGCTATCTCCTTTCTCATAAGCCTCAGCTGCACATCCCTCTTGTTTTGCAGCAACTTGATACGTGAGATCGCCAAGGTTAAGCATGTTTTACTACAACCAAGTACGGATAATCAATCCCAACTGTGACAAATTTCAAGAACAAACCCCCTATAAAAGCTAAATCATATGAGAATCTTAATCTGGACTCTTCCAATAACAGAATAACGGATTGCTCCATCGTATAAAAGCATTCAGCATAGCACAATTCATCAATCCCTTTGGCAATATAAACCTAATTCAGGCACATAGAAAACCCCAAATTGGTTGGCAGCATAGCATAAGATGCAAATTTCACAATTATCCATCATTCTAGATCCAAATATCATAAACGGAAACTCACCAACCTCGATGCAGATCACCCATATACATGCAATTTCCAGGATATATACAATTTTAAGAAATAAACTACGAAGTAATTCAAAGAACAACAACCGATGAAGACCGGAAATTCTTAGTTCAATCGTTCTTTACTCTTTATTGAAGAGCAAGATTTTCAAAATTTCTTCTTCCGATTACAGGAGGGGAAAAGAGGGCATGCTAGATTAAAAACAAAAAAGGAAAATTGAAAAGTGAATTGATTGAACTAACCATTTCGCTCCAAGAAGCCCCCTGTTAAAGAGTTGATTCAGCATAGACATTTGGATTTAAGCAGCAGAATTCAGCTTATTATAATCGAATACCTCCGATTTGATTTTATATGAATTCTGCGCTCATTACCGAATTACCGATGAAAAAAACGAAAAATTGATTCTTAGTGATGTCTTTACAGTTCATAAACTGATAAGAATGCAAGAAATATCTATGGGCCGGTCCGGGCCCCAGTTGAAGATCCGTTTGTACTTTCCGGCCCGACTCTTAACTGTAAAGTCGGGCCCTATTGTAATTCTTTTTTTAGACACCGTTCCTTAATTTAAGAATAAATTTACAAATCAAAATTCCAAACATAGCGTATTTTTCTCCAAAAGAATTGTCGCTTATTACAGACTTCATTATTTTTGAATTAATCTTTTATATTTAGCTTTGGTAATTGATTCTCAATTATCGTCCAAGTTTCCAAATTCGAAATCTTTTCAGATCACAAAATAGCTATACCTGCTGCAAACTTGGCTTCAGACATTGCTCGTATCTTCGAACAAAAGCTAATCTTACTCATAAAATCATGTAAGACCTGGAAACAGCTCCAACAAATTCAGTCGCAGATTACAATCAATGCCACTGAACACCGTAACCACATCGTAAGCTCCCATTTCCTCTCAAAATGCACTGAACTGAGGCAAACAGGTTACGCCCGACAGGTGTTCGACCGATTGCCTGACCGAAGGCACACTTCGCTATGGAATGTAATGTCGAAAGGGTATCTCCAAAATGATGCCTTGAGTGAAGTGGCGGTGTTGTTCTGTGACATGATAAGGGAGAATGTGAGTCCCAATTGTTACACATTGCCGGCGGTGCTAAAGTCGTGCTGCAAGTCATCGTCTTGGAAAGAAGGAGAGCAGGTGCATTGCATCGCAGTCAAGAATGGTTTCATTTCGAATACTTATGTTGGTACTAATTTGATTGAGTTGTATTCGGGCGCGGGGCGTCTGGTGTGTGCATACAGGGCGTTCACTGAGATGGTAGATAGGAATGTGGTTTCCTGGACTGCAATGATCACTGGATATGTTGCCAATGGTGATTTGGTTTCAGCAAGAAGGCTCTTTGACCTAGCGCCAGAGCGAGACGTCGTGTTGTGGAACAGGATGGTTTCTGTTCATATAGATTTAGGAGATATGGTGGAGGCTAAGAGGCTTTTCGATATGATGCCATGTAAAGATTTGATGTCTTACAACACTCTGTTGAATGGATATGCCAAGAATGGGGACGTGGAGGGCTGCGAGAGACTGTTTGAGTCGATGCAGGAGAGAAATTATTTCTCTTGGAATGGATTGATTGGCGCATATGCACACAATGGGCGTTTCCTTGAGGTTCTTGATGCCTTCAAACGGATGCTGAAGGAGACGAACGTGCAGCCTAATGATGCGACGCTGGTTAATGTGTTAGCTGCCTGTGCAAGACTAGGAGACCTCGATTTTGGTAAGAAGGTACACAAATATGCGGAAGAGTATGGCTATGAGGGGAATGTTTATGTTTGTAATGGATTGATTGACATGTATGCAAAGTGTGGATTGGTGGAATGTGCAATTCGATTGTTTGAGGGCATGGTTAAGAAGGATATCATAACATGGAACACGATCATAAATGCCTTAGCTGTCCACGGCCATGGAGGCGAAGCTCTGAGCATTTTCAGCAAGATGAAAAATGGTGGAGAGAAACCAGATGGGATCACTTTCATTGGAATACTGTGTGCTTGTTCTCACATGGGATTAGTTGAAGATGGATTGGCCTATTTCAACTCAATGACTGATGAATACGCGATTCAACCTAAAATCGAGCATTATGGCTGTGTGGTCGACCTCTTGGCTCGAGGAGGGCATCTGGAGCAGGCTGTGGAGTTCATACACAGCATGCCGGTGAAGGCAGACAGTGTGATATGGACTGCATTGCTTGCAGCCTCGCGGATTCATAAGAAAATCATGTTTGCTGAACTTTCTCTCCAGAGGCTGATTGAGCTCGATCCTTGCAATCCTGCAAACTACGTTATGTTGTCCAATGTGTATGGAGAAGCCGGGAAGTGGGAGGCGCGGGCAAGGGTGAAAGTGGCGATGAGAGACACCGGGTCGAAGAAGGTGCCAGGATGGAGCTCTGTTCAGACTGAAGATGGTGGTGTTGCTGAGTTCTATTGTTTTGATGAGAGGCATTCAAGAACTGAAGAGATATATGTTGCACTCAGAGGATTGACAAAGTTGTTGAGGTTGTCTGAATGCAAAATAGAAGAGCTCATGGAGCTTCAGCTACAAACCTAAACAAACTATACATATATTATTTTTTTGGTGATACAAGATTTTATGTCATAGATTCAGATTTAAGCTGTTTGTTTACATTCATTAGGACTGAGTTCATGTTTTGGATTAATATGACAGTTTACTGGTTTTATCACTTCTATCCCAATTCTAGAACTTTTTAATTTTATCCCCAACATTTTCATTGCGTTTAAATTCTATCATAAGAACAGTGGTATGTTTTTGAAACTCAAATTGATAGAGCCCTTTTAAAGCCTATGGTTTGAGTTGGTGCTTGTGTGCGCTTTAAAGAGTATTCATGATAGTTATGTTTTCAGTATTTCTCCTATGGTGACTCAAACTCGACCTATTAATTGAAATGAAAACGTCTTACCAACTAAGTTGTGTTTCATTGTCAATCTCATGATTTAGAGTTTATAAGCTCTTTCAAAGTGTTTGGCAAAATAAGCTCTCCAAAAAATACATTCATCTACTCCAACTTATTTTCATAATCTTATATTCAATAATCATTTTACAAATATTATTCAAATATAATTTATTATTTTCATTATATACTATTTCAAATTCATTTTTCTTCAATATTCTCTCCAACAAATATTTTCTCTCCCTAATTTATAAGCTCAATTATCTAAACACTTTGATAACTTGTAAACTCTTGAATAATTACATCTTATCAATGATCGTGATATCTTATAAGTTGTTGGAGTTTATAAGCTTTTTAAAATAAATTTTAGGCGAACATCCTCTAAGTTGGAAAGTTGAGGGCACAGACGAATATTCAAGTAAAAACCCCTCAATTAATTTTTTGAGTTTCTAAAAATTCTTTCAATGTATCGACTATACTATTATACACGTTAAAAAGATCAATATAATATTGAAAAATTGTAAAGGTTGGTGTAATTTGCAAATTTGTAAAGGTTGGCAAATTTGGTGTATAACCCCCTCCCCCGCACAAAAAGGTTGCAAAGCCCAGAAGTTTGAAGCTGTCTATCAGAAGTTTGAAAAGCGTTTACTCAGCCCAGAGAAGGTTGCAAAGCCCGTTAAACCCTTGGGCTTTCCAGTCCAAAGTTTATAATATTGAAGGCTCTTTGGTCCATGAGAGGTAGCTCGGTTTCTTTTTTCAAATTCATATTGATTTGGTTGATTTAGGAAATAATACAATATCCTATATTTTTTATAGATAAACAAATAATTTAAATACCGCATGAAGATAAATTCAAATTTGAGATTTTGGCTTATGACATTAACCACCCTATTACTAAACCAACACGCATACCATACCATGTCCTATATAAGCTACATTTCGAGGAATGTCACAGTAGAGATTATCCATCCATCAATTGAAATAATCATGCATTTGTCTTAGTTGTTAGTTTAATTGCTAAATAATAATGAATAGGATATAAAAAGCAATCCAATATGAACTGATATCAAAATTATATTCGAATCCTGTAAATAGGAACAATTTAGAATAGTCATTTATAACCTTAAGGGCATGACTGCTATGTAAGAATGAAATGCGAATGAAATGATGATTTATGTTATGGAATTTTATCATATGTATCATTTAACTAATTTTGTAGCTTAACTTCTTTTGCCAAGCCTTGTATTGAAGAACATGTCTGGATTTCTTATCGTTCTTTGTGGATGACGAATATTCTGGACACGGCGTTGCTTAATACTCCCTCCGTCCCATAAGCTTAGGCTTGTTTTCTTTTTTTGATTGTCCCACCATTTACATAGGCTTGTTTCCATAAAAAGTAATGTTTTTTAACTCATTTACTATTATGTCCCTATTTAATTCTTTAATTTACTCTCACTTTAATACATCATTAAATAATAAATATGGGCATACTAGGAAATTTACTTATATATTTTCATTTCCAATGATTTTTCTTAATCTTTGTGAAAATTTCAATCAGCCTATCCACATGGGACGGAGGGAGTATAATTCTACATTCATTTTTTTCAAAAAAGATGGCAACTATTCCCGACATTCTAGCTTCAAATTATAATTACTACTCCATAAAACTAGCAGTGTTCCTCAACCTACTGACAATAAATATTCATTTTTTGGGGGGGCAATATATTCTTGCAGTGAGTACAAAATGACAAGTTTGATTTATCAAACATAAGTATGGCAACCTAATTGTCATGTGATATACAAGTAGCATTACTATTATTTATTTGACTTAAATTTTATTGACAAATTATAATTAATAATCATATTACTGGATCATTATATTGCATGCAAATCTCAGTTTCAACTTAAGGCGGCGTGCAGGAAAAAGAAAACGGAAGTTTGATTAAACACACAAGTTGCTTATCAAATATTATCGAATAATTGTTTAGAAGGATCTTCCAAATCAAGCATTTAAATATGAGTTAGGATATTTTGTCTCTCTATGATCTAATCATGGTGAAACTGATATAAATAGTCAATAGACACGCACATTATAATTAAGAAGGAGAAATAACAAACTTGTGAATAAAGAGCGAAAAATTACCCTAATGAAATTGAAGACATTTCAACTTTGATTTTTTTTTTAAAGAGTAGTATACTATTTTTACAAATCTAAACACCTTATAGGAAATGGTTGAGATAACAATCAAAAGGTAATGTCATGCTTGCAAGAAGTCATCAAATGGAGGTTTGCTTCTTATCACGGCGTGAAGAAAATTTAGTACTATGTTTATACTTTTGCTTTTTTTTAATTCTCCGTTCATCTCTTAGCTTTTAGACTAAGAGATTTCCTTTTCATGACATTTTTCTCTCGAGGATTATAATTAAGATATTAATTAATTTCATGCTTGCATTCATGTAACCTCTGATAATTTAAAGGGCACATTACGTATATCGAATATTACACCATGCTATATATAAAACGAAACATAACACATAATATATATAATACGATCGGAAAATAATACATCTACCTATATATTATAAGTACTATATTTGACGTGATTCAGCAGTCGTCAAAACAGTTTGCAAATTGTTGCTCGTCAATTGTCAAATATTTCTTATACATTTTGTACACAACATGTGTTTATGGTGTTGTGTCCCTATCTTTGAGATGCTTGGTATCTTTGAACATTGAATTTTTCCCCCTTGGAAGAAAAAATGAAGCTTATCGTGATGATTATATATCTTGATCATGAAAAAATTATCATTAGATTAATGTATTTATTGTTTTCACACTAAAATTTTACTTTCCATGTATTGGCCATGATTGCATCAATAAGACTATATGTTTAAGTTAGATGAAGAAAAGTTGAACCCCATTTTGATGTTGACTACAGGGGTTCACACAAGTGAAACCATCTTTTTATGACCGATTAGATTCTTACACTTTTTAAGAGGTTTTAATAAATTTGAAGTTCTCACATCTTTTAATGATCTCAAGTGCGTAAATGTCAATGTGGATAGACAATGAAGAATTTATAAGTGAATCATCTGTCGTTTTTATTTCTTCTTGGGCATATAGCGGGGAGAACTTCTTTTTTAGAATTAATTATAGGTTTTACCCATCCTTAAATACAAAAATAAAAAATATCCAAATAAAGTAAAATATATAAATAATATTCACTTTTTATAAAACTTGACATTTATATCCTTCATAAAATTTTAATAATAAAAAATAAAAAGCTAAAAACACCCCCCCCCCATCGCCGAGTCGCATCTCCGCCTCCGCATTGCACCTCCATGCACATTTCTCTCTCTCTCTCCAGATTTGCCGCCTCCTCGATTTGCCTTGTTGCGCCTCCACTTCTCCACCTCTCTCCTTGTTTGTTTCTCTCTCTCTCTCTCTCTCTCTCTCTCTCTCTCTCTCTCTCTCTCTCTCTCTCTCTCTCTCTCTCTTTCTCTATCTCTCCAAATTCGTTACCTCTTCCCTCTATCTCGCCTCGTCTCATCCGCGTTGCGCCTCTGCTTTGCCTCAAATTTGAATTAGGTTCGGTGCTCGATGCTCAACACACGATGCTTGACGCTCGAGTGTCGAGTGATAGTTCAAATTGAACTTGCTCGATTCTCGACAAGTACGCTCGACACTCAATACTTGAGTGTCGAACAATCATTCCAATTGAATTATCGTTCAACGTTGATGCTTGACACTTCAGTGTTGAGCAATGCACGAATGCTCGATGCTCAATGCTAGTCGAGCATGTATGGTGGTGTTGGTGGATCTGTGAATTGGTGGAGGCGGTGGTGGTGGATTGGATTGTGAATTGTGGCGGTAGATGGTGGGGGTGGCAGATTATTTGAGAATTACATTTACTATTTATTAAATTTGATATTTGATTTCAATAGAAGGTAATAGATGCAGTCGGTGATGGTGGGGGATAAGGATAAAATGTTTAATATTTTTAATAAAATAACTGGTACATAAGGATAAAAATGTCTTAAATTGATACTATAATTTATTGTTTTGTAAATGATTGATATTTTTTAGATTTTATTTTTTAAGAAGGGTATATATCATTTTGCCTTTTCTCTTTTTGGAATGAGTTTTAGGTAAATCTCAAATTATACCAGATAGGTGCGGTATTAAAAATTCGATCTTAACGTGTAAATATCGTTAAACTCCAACTTAATTTTGTGACTTATGAGTTAAAAATGTTCATTGCTAAGTTTTAATTAGTTAATTTAGTTTTCATGATTTCGTACTAGATTAATCTATCAAATTTCGGAATAGAAAAGGTCTAAAGTTATTATGAGACATCGTTCCCTTTTCGTGCTCTTTATCTTTTTTATCTTTTCTAGTCCAATATTTTCTAGTCCACGGGTCAATAGTTTCACATTCAATTTTAAATGTGCCAATTATTGAATTTTGAGTTTGGGGAATTAATTTTAAAGTTAATGGGTCATTCTAGCCTATACTACGTAGTTAAAATAAAAAAGTACCTATGTAGATAAAAATATAAAAACAATAGTTACTTTTTATTTTAATATTTTACACGGAAAATTAGACGATTACACAAAAAATTTCAGACTATAATTTATGTAACAATGTAAATGATATTATTACACAGAATTTTACAATGTCGTGCAATTACAGCAATATTGTTATTTATACCGTTACACGAATTATATGAAAATTTTAATGTAATTATCAAAAAATAATTATATAAAAATAGTAAAATAAAAAAAACTGTTATTTTTATATTTTTATTCACACCCCTACATTTTCTTATTACAAGTATATCATTAGCTATTATAGGTGCCACTCATTGTCTCATTGATCGCATGCAATTATTTTCTATTATACAAATCAGGAAATATGATCGATTTCGGGCATTTTCATTATTTATGGTGGATATGGCGGCCACCTCGTGAACTTAATTAGCATAGCGCACACTACAAAAAAAACGCTAATAGACAACGAACGGAACCCGTTGTCTATTACAAAATCAACTGGTGTAAATGAGAGTATTGTCTATTGAGGGGCGGTCATAGACAACGGTTTCTAGACCGTTGTCTATTCTCTCATAGACAACGTCTTAGCGTTCGTTGTCTATTCTGTGATAGACAACATGAGAAAACCCGTTGTCTATTCTCTGATAGACAACGACTGGTCATCCGTTGTCTATTCTCTTATATACAACTAGTTCTTGACCGTTGTCTATTTGAAAATACAACATTGCAGAAAACCGTTGTCTATTCTCTGATAGCGCACACACTGCACCTTTCTTATCTTCAGAATTATTTGAAGCAATTAATTTAATCCAAGCTGTTGTCCTGAATAATCGTGCCTTTGTGAAAGACCAAACCGTGTGCCCTTGTTTAATAATGATTCTAATTGTGCAGAATTCAACAAGAAATTGATAATTTACATGAAATATATCTAATTTTTCACTGTAAAGGCCCGTTTGATTTTCAGTATTGGATTAATCAGGATATAAATTATCCTCATAATTTAGTGTGGATTAGTCATGATTTCTAATTTCAGATGGGTGTTTGATATCATTGGTAATTAATCCCAAAAAGTGTTTGGTATCCATTGAAATAGGTTGGATTAACATATCAAATACCTAAATTAGTAGCCTATGGAGGGGGTGGAATAATTAGTGTGGGTTAATCCCATGGGGGAGGTGGGATAATTAGTGTGGGTTAATCCCACAAAATAAGCTAGGGTCTTGGGATAAACCTGGAGTTGACCATATTTTTTTTTTTTCAGAAAAATGATTTTATTAGAGAAAGTTCATGGTACCAGAAGTACCAAACTGATTACAACAGAAAAGGGGAAATAGAATTGGAGAACCAACAGCTAAAATTAATCTCCATATCTAACAGTTTAAAAACCTTATTCCAACTCCATAGCCTCGCTTTGATTTCGCCCAGCATTTTCTTGACTTCCCAGTTCTTGTTCTGGAATCTACTCTCATTACGACCTTTCCAAATAAGCCAAGTGGTGCAAGTCCAAAGAGCCTCAAGGAATTTCTTACTGTTTTTTCCTCTGCCCTTGTGAATAAAGGAGTGGACCATATTAGTAACACATAATATCAAACACTACATAAATTCATATTAATTTAACTTATCCTGCTTTTAAACCCATATCAAACATAAGCGTGTTCATGGAGTATATACTAGCGATGTCAATAGCCTCAATTTACTAAATTTCGTGTCAATCTTATCAAGTTGCATGTTATTGAGTTACGGGATATATTTTTAGTTAAATTTTTCGTGCTAGAAGTTTTCTGACTCTATCCTTAAACTTTAGAGTTTCGGGACCTGTCAAATCAGTTGGACTTCAAAAATTATTTAAAAAATTAAATTAATATATTTATCTTGATAATTTTATATTTGCAACAAAGCAATACACATAATGTCATTTCAATATTGACTTACATAATAACTAATACATAAATATTAGAGAAATAGAGATACATATATTTTTCTAAATAATTATCATTTTGTAACTTTTACATCAAAACATTTTATGCCTAGTGTTAAAGTGAAAAACAAGGAAGTGAAAGTGATGAGTACAACTTTCAAGTGCTAAATGAAAACACAATCCATAAATATTTGGAAACAAATCTTTAAAAAGCTCATTTTCAAAAAAAAAAAAAAAACTTAAAATTGTGAAATTAAATAATGAGAAAATTTTCAATTGACCAGACAACTCGCTAGTTTTATGGTCAACTCTACGAGGCTTGAGCTATTTTGACTAACTATCAGATTATTGAGCTATTTAGTTATTGATTATTTGAAGTGAATTTTTCAAGCTATGAATTTTTAGCTCTAATCCTTTTAAATTGTTGAACTATTTGGGTCAATGTATGAATTTTGAACTAGCTAGATTGACATCCCTTGTTGATCTAAATTTTTGTTATACTTGTTTTCTCTAAAAGAGGTTTTAACGAGATTCGGATCTACTGAGGAACAACGGACTTAAGGAAGCCGACTCTCGTTCTTTGGACCAACCTATGACCGAAAAAAAAGGAGTTCGTCACGTCACTCTTTTTCACATAGGGAGAAAAGGTTACGATAGCAAGCCCCTCCCCGGCCTGAGAGCCTCCAGGACAAGGAGGCGGCGATCAACCATCCACATCCACTCTCGAGATTCATATTGATCAATTGATCTCTGTGTCCTGCCAGTTCGCTAAGTAGACTCAATTGCTCCTTTTCGCTCTTATGGATTGAAATTTTTTCTCTTTTTTTTTTTTAAATAAAATTGTAGTTTAATAATACGGAATGTTTGGAGGCGCTTATATTTACTGTGGATAAATCCGAGTCTGTCAAATTAATACTTCACAAATTATTACACTATTTGTTAAACTCGATATAAATTATTTCAGTATGGTTACAAAATAAATTAAGGTATAAGAAAAAAGAAATCAACATTACGCATCAATATATATCGTCTATTCGTCTATACACGTATAACACAGGTAAGGGTTAAAAAAGTTCATAAGCCAAACTAGGGGGGAAAAAAAAGTAGTTAAATAAATACAAAACAAGAAAATTAAAATTATATTAATACTATTTAAATATAAAATTTCAAAATAAAATAAAAATACATATTAATACTAGACATTCCACATTCCACCAAACCCCAAAATCTAGAAACAGAAGCGTGAATGCATAGTGCATGAGGTTTCCCATTAGCACACAATCCACAGGCGTTGCCTAGGAAAATAAAAATTATAATTTAATTGTTCTAAGAGCTAAAGATTAATTAATTAGCTATAGTATTAATTTTAGGAAAAATTTCATGGGGCCCTGCGATGAACCCCCACGCCCCCCTGCCCCTGCCCCTGTGCAGCCAATCGGGTTCGAGTCGAGCCCCCACGCGGCCGGTTGGGTTTATTCCTATTTTAATTTTTAAATTAGTATTGGATTTATCTTCATCTCTTCGGCCTCACTTATTTTTTTTGTTATCTTGAAAAAGAAAGATTCAGCTGTAGATGTGATATTTGTTGTTGTTATAATTGTACGTATATAATTTGACGTATATATCTCATCAAATCATTATAACTATACTTATGAGTTTTCTTTTACGCAAATGTTGTTTTTTGATCCATTGAAATTGGACGATTCTCTCTTACCCAATTTCACTCATTCATCATTCATGTCAGATACAGTAACGAGTTTTTAGGACATCATCTTATATTATTGGAATCACTATTTCAATCCAAGCCTAACTATAGATAATGACCTGCAAATTCCATCGAACATTCACACACTAAAATATGCTGTGGTTCTAATTAGATTTATCTGGGCCGTTATAGGCTCGTATTTATTAAAATGCTAAATATTGTTATTGCTAATTACCTACAAACTATAATATCAATACAACATAACACTATAATATAGATATATATATCAGAAAAAAAGGGGGATTAATATCATTTCATGACAGAATAATATGGATCACACACACATACCAAACACACAAATTACATATATCCTTTTTCGTTTAGTCGCTTTCTGTATTCAAAATTTTAGGTAGTTGGCATTGTTTTTGGTATGTTCATTAGTAATATTCGATGTGTTGACATGTAACATGTTGCAAGAAACTACTTGTCTAATGAAAAGACAAGATACCGATATGGCGGCGTCGACCATGAATCAATTCATTTGTATAGTAACTGTGCAAATCAAGAAATCCTGCCAATTTGCTAAGTCAAAAAGGTCCCTTTTATTTTTTAGGGATATGCATCATACAATTATTTATATCGTTACATGTTCTATTTAGATTAGCACCACGCAATGCAGGCAAAAAGAAGTTTGATTAAATTGGTGTCGACCATTCATTTATAATTTCATTCTATGATTGGGATTCCATGCATTCTTTTCCTATGAAAGGATTCCATGCATTCTCACCTTCCTTAATTGGATTTACAAATTAAAAGTTGAAACTAAAAAATAAAGACGAGATTTTTAAAATCATCCAAGAAAATAGAATAAACCCGAAGTAAATTTTAAATAGACCAAACTGGATTATAGTTAAGAAACAAATAAAAAAAGTTAAAGAACAAAAAAAAAAAAGTAAACTAAAAAAAAAATAACTCAACCAAACAATGTATTATGATTTTAGTTTTTTTTTTATCAGAAAAGAAGTAGATAAAAACCCAAGGAAGGCATAAGAAATGCCCAAAGTTAGTTACACATGAAGGGTGCCAAAATACAGGAGCACCAAGAAGGAAAAGTATCCTTCCACTCAAAAATACCAAAAATAAAGTTCCAACTCCACATTCTTGCTTTAATTTCCAAGCAAGTACTCTTGATATCCCAAGCCTTTCCATCGAAACGACTCTCATTCCTTCTCCTCCACAGAACCCAGATCGAGCAACACCACAAAGCCTTCAAGAATCGGTGCCATTTCTTTCCTTTTCCCAGGTGAATAAAAGAAAGAAAATGATCCGGGATGCTTGCCGGACGAGCTGTGAACACGCCTAGCCATCCATAGATGTTATCCCACACGGCCTCTGTTTTTGGACAAAGGATGAGAGTATGACTAACCGATTCAACTGCGTGGAAACACGCTGTACAGCTCCGTTCAACGAGTCCAAGTTCGACGTTTCTCTTGATTAAATTATCGCAGGTTGGAAGCCTGTTCTTCAAAGCTCTCCACGCCGTCATCCTTGCCTTCTGAGTAGCCGGGGCTTTCCACAACTTCCGGAACTGCATCGATGCGTTATCACACGTCTGGTTCGTCTGGTTCAGATCCTTAATTGCGCGATATGCAGAATTTGTGGAGTAGACTCCACCCTTGTCAGCCTTCCACTCCCACGTATCTTTTTTACCTGCACAAGGAGGAAAACCAGAAATCGTCTCCATTAAGGAGTTGACAGATTCCACTTCTCTCTCCCTCAGTTCGCATTTCCACTTTACCTCCCAAACCCATCTCCCGTCACACCATTTCCCCATATCATTCACAGTTGCATTTCTATCTTCACAAAGCCAAAATAATCTTGGGAATTCATCCTTGAGGGGCCGACTTCCCAACCAAACACATGACCAGAAACTAGTGTCTCTTCCATCCCCGATGACCCTCTTCAAATTATTATGGAACCATTTTCCGGCAGGTCTTGACGCCTTCATCACAATTCTCCCCCACCAGTCACTCCTCCGACCCCTACTATCTTCCCCACTTCTCTCACACCACCCCTACTTCACCTCCCCATGGATCAACGAGATGACTCTAGCCCACAGGCTTTCCTTTCCAACCAAAAACCTCCACACCCATTTCAAAACAAGAGCCTCATTAAACCACTCAATATTTTTAAGACCGAGGCCTCCGTCACCAGGATCCCGACACAAATCAGTCCAACTTATGATTTTACTATTCTTTACTAATCTATATAATATTCCCTCCATCCTGTAAGAGGGTATCACTCGGGGGATGATAAAGGTTTTAAAAACTATTTGGATACTTTATTATGGGACCGATGAAAATGAAAAAAGAAATGATATTTTCTTATGAAATGAAGGGAGTATATAAAAACACAGTTTCTTCCCGCCAATATTTAAAAATCAATTCTCCACTACTATTTCTGCGTTTTAATATCAACCTATATTTATATCTATATAATATATTAAAGCACAGTTTTAACAGATACTCCCTCCGTCCACGAAAAAGACTCTCATTTGGGACTAGGCACGGGTTTTAAGAAAGTTGTTAAAGTAGGTGTAAGTGGAGAGAGAAGTAAATTTATAGGGCTAGTTTTAATAACAATTTTAATTGCTTAATCCTCTATTAATGGGTAAAGAAATTCGGCAGATTCCAAACAAATTTAAAGCAGTATTGAGCAAACAATTTCAACAACAAATTCAAACAAATTCGATTCCAGCAAGAAATGAATTTCAACAACAAATTCAACAAATCGATTCCACTAACAAATTTAAGAAATTACAGCAACAAATTCAACAAAAAGATTCCACCAACATATTTAGGAAATTCCAGCAACAAATTCAGCCATGGTTGTCGTCTGTTCAGACAGTGGGGGAGTCAAAGCTTGGGGCAGGCAGCCATGGTTGTCGGAATTTCTGAGACAGCAAGGAATTTTTTAGGGAGGCGGCAATTTGGGGGAGGCGGCGATTAAGGGTTTTGGGCTCAGAGGGAGGCGGCGATTTGGGGTTTCGTCGTTGTTACCTGAGAACGACGACGACGGCATCGGGTCCTCCCGCGGCTGCTAATTGTTGTGTCGGAGAAAGGGGCCGTCGATTGTGGCACTCCTCACTGGGGAAGAGAGGCGGGCCGCGCAGTGCATGTGGCTCCTTACCTTGAAAAATGAGGCGTCGATTTGAGGAAGGCGACGCCTTAGGGTTTCAGGCTCACAGGGAGGCGGCAATTTGAAGGAAGCGACACCTTAGGGTTTTGGACTCACATGTAGGCGGCGATTTGAGGGAGGTGGCGATTTGGGGTGTTGGGTCAGAGGGAGGCGATGATTTGTGGGAGGCGGGAGGCGACAATTTGAGGGACGCTTGCTTTGAGGGAGGCGGCGCCTTAAGGTGAAGAAGAAGGAGTAAGGCGGTGAGATCAGAGGTTGAGCTTTCAGACGAAGAAGAAAAAGGTTGAGACGCCGCTCCAGATTTAGAAAATAGGGTTTGAATTGAGAATTGATATTGAACGAGTGAATATTAGAATTAATCTCTAGGGTTTTTTTTATTGCTAATTATGTTTGATTAAGTTTAAGTGGAGAGAATTTTTAATTAGTGAGGTGGGTCCTTTAATGCAAATAAAGTAAATACATAAAGTTACAAAGGGTATAATTGTATAAAAAGTGAAACAGGACTCTTTTTTGTGGAGAAAAAAAAGAGGGGAATCATAACTCTTTTTTTGTGGACGGGAAAGTACTTTTTAGTGTAAATTTCAAAAATTTTGATTTTTGGTACTCTACGTCTACGATGCCTATTTTTCTTCTACAATTCACATTGAATCCCACAATTTTTTTCTCGTTGTTATTCTCATATATATATATATATATATATATATATATATATATATATATATATATATATATATATATTTTCTTTTCAAATATAATATAATTTGACTAATGGTAAGATATTCAATATACATATCAAATTAAATATCAAGTCAAGAACTTTAAATTAGTATATATTGTATGAAAAATAATTTTAAAAAATTAAAAAGTTTAGAAATTAGAAGTTTTATACAAAATTATTTTCTCTCTTCTCCCTGTTATTCTTTTCTATATCTTATTCTTTTCGCATTTATCTTTTCTTGTTCTATTTTTTTTTATTATTATAACATGCTTTAAAGAATACATAAACATATTGTCTTCCTTAATTAATTAAAAGTAAATTATTTAAATACTTAAAACTTTATGTTATACAACTTACAAGTGAATTGTTTAAATTATTAATTATGCATGATATATAATTTAATCTTAATTATGTTTTCTTATTTTATATAATTATAATGAATTTTGTGCATCACACGAGAGACCTGTACTAATTATTATAATGAAAAAGAAATTCCCTCAAAAAATGGGAAAGAAATTGCCTTCAAAGTTTTAGTGAAAAAAAAAAACCAATATAAATCCAATAGCCAAGGTAGCACGTAGGGATGGCAATGAGCCGGATCTGGACCGGATCCTGCTTGGTCCAGATCCAGATCCATGTTTTTTTTACTTAGATCCAGATCCGGTCCAGATTCATTGGATCCAAAAAATTGGGATCCAGACCTAGATCCATTAGATCCACAGGGTCTCGGGTCCAGACCCGGATCCATATTATTTTATTTTCTAAAATAATTGTGACTAAAATTAACATTTCGAATAAGCTATACTTAAATATATTTCCTACATCAAATTACATTTAACTATCTTCTAATTGTCAATTGTAAGATCAGCTTGTTACTTCCATGATTACTAGTTTACTACTCTCTCCTAGGTTTACTCCAGTCACAGGTGCTAAATTGCATAAACATGTTTCGTGCCTAGTTTCACTTGCAGTTAGAACTATCAATTCATCTGTATATATATTGCATTTTCATCAAATAGATACATTTTACTTATCAAAACAATAAACAAGAAAAGAAAAAAAATATAAAAATGAGCTTAGGGATGGAGAATTAAAAATAAAAATATTATATATTTAAATATAACCGGGTCCATGGACCGGATCTGGACCGGATCTGGGTTTTATATCAACTACTCCAGATCCGGATCCGATTTTTTAGAAAATGGTCCAGATCCGGTCCAGATCCGTCGGGTCCAAATTTTGTAAGGTCCAAATTCAAAAAAAAGGGTCTGGATCCGCGGATCTGGACCTGGCCTCGGATCCATTGCCATCCCTAGTAGCACGTGGCGTGCATTGTAGATTTTGGGCTTCTAATTGATCACCAACATACATAAGCATAAGACTCTAAAAAAAACATACATAAGCATAAGGATTTTGTGCATTAATTCAAGGAACTGCATTTCTTGCCATATGTAAGCTCTTACGTGGGCCCACTTAAATGATTGTGAAATAGTACTCCCTCTGTCCACATTTGAAATGCAACCGAGGGAGTAATATATAGCTAACTGTGTTCTTTTTTATATAAATATCATTATTGGCCTTGAGGATTTTTTTCAAAAATATTTTACTTCAAGATTAATTATAAAATAATATCTATCATTTTATTTTTTATTTTTATTATTTTTATGACCCATAAAAATAATTCGATAATCGATAATTGACGCGTTCCGACAAATAATCATGTTGTCAATATACGTTGAATAAGAAAAAACGAAAAATATCCATAATTGAAAACACACTCGTTTTTGTGCCGGTGAGCCACATCATCACTACCACGTAGTTTTCGAATGGAGAGAATTGAAAATTGATGATAAAACTAAACGACTGTAAAAAAAATTAATAAAATTAAATTTTCAAAGTTCATGGACAATATATTTTGACCAAAATTTATAATTTTACATGTATTTAACTAAAAAATAAATAAGTAACTAAATTCATTTAAACTTTAGAAACCATCAATAATGATGAACATTTAATTTAAATTTTAGCATAAGCAACTACAGTTTTAAATTTTAATCCGATGAAAAAGGGACTGTCTAAATAAACCAAATAATTTCTCTTTACACACTTCTTTTCCTTTATATATAAATGTTTGGTGTATGAATTAAGAAAAAAGGGGTGCTTAAAAAGGTTACGGGGTGTATAATTGCATTTAGCACGGTAGCATGGTAGTTTTTTGCTTTCCTCTATATACGCTGTCCGTGACTCCGTGCAATTAAAAATATCATTTTCCATTGTACAGTCTTTAAAATTTTCTTTATTTATTCATGTAATTTATTAAAAATAAATAGTAATTTTTTATCTACATTAATAAATATTTTAATCCTTCTTATTTATATCTCTTATATTTAAGTGTTTCTAACACATTGTTAGATTAATTTATTCAAATATTTGTCAATGATTTTCTGTATTCAATATGATAAATTAAATAAAAAAGATTACACACCTAGTACTAATATTTTTTTACAGAAAAAATAAATATTTTAAAAGATATTTGATGGTGAATTCAAACCTGATAGATTTAATTTTAAACATTAATCATCTTAGGTCTATACACGCCTTATAATAGTTTATTAATTGTAACATATAAGGTTCACAAATTTATAGACATAGTTAATCTAAACAAAATCATCTATTGATTTTAATATTTTCAATGATAGTCATTCAATTCATACAGCTTAAGATATTTTGAATATTATTGGTAATTAAGTCAAAAGAAATCAACCAAAAACTTGAATATCCCCCCTAAATAAGAGAGAATTTCCATAGTGTAAAAAATAAAAGATTTTACCCAATAATAAATTTTTTCGATGCCACCTCAGCATGTGTAATATTTAAAAAAGTAAAAGTTCACTTTGTAGAGGAGAAAAGGGAATGTTGGGATTCACTAGTCAGTCTCACACCGTCAAACACTCGGCTCAAATATATAGATACACACAAGCACAAAAAAATAAAATGAAGAGAGGGAGAAGAGAGAGAGCGAAGAATCAAGTGAAGTATATATAAAATGAAGGAATGAAGAAGAAGAAGAAGCTATATATATACATATTTATTTATGAGGGCCAACAGCTCAAGACAAAAGTGCCGTACAATTGTGCTTAACAACTCTTCATCCATTCCTCATTCCCTTGTGATCAGGTGCGGCTCTCTCTCTCTCCAGCGGCATTCGCATTGCTTGGTTTTCCTTATGAGAAGATTATCATCATTCTTTTTAAAGAGCCATCACTTCCCTTACAAAACCCTCTCTCTCCCACCGCGGCGGCCCCACATGTCCTCCCGCCCCCGCAAAATCGTGGTAGTGATGGGCCCCACGGGGTGCGGCAAGACTAAACTCTCTATCGACCTCATCTCCCGATTCTTCCCCTCCTCTGAAATCATCAACTCCGACAAAATCCAAGTCTACCGCGGCCTCGACATCACCACCAACAAAATCCCCCTCCCCGACCGCCGAAACGTCCGCCACCACCTCCTCGGGGACTTCGACCCCTCCGATTCCCACCCCGAGTTCACCCCATCCGACTTCCGCTCTGCCGCCTCCCAAGCCGTGTCTCAGATCCTCGCCCGCCGCAGGATACCCTTCATCGTCGGCGGCTCCAACTCGCTAATCTACGCATTGCTGGCCAACAAGTTCAACCCGGATTGCGACGTATTTACCCAGGCGGACTCCGCCTTCTGCAAGGAGCAGAGGTACGAGTGCTGCTTTATCTACGTGGACGTGGCGCTGCCGGTGCTCAACCAGTACCTAATAAAACGCGTGGACGACATGCTGGAGTCGGGCATGTTCGAGGAGCTGGCGGCGTATTTCGCGAGCCCGGAGTCGGAATCGGTGAGGGAGAGCGGGTTGAGGAAGGCGATTGGGGTGCCGGAGTTCGAGGGGTACTTCCGGCGGTTCAAGGGGGAGGGGTGGCGGAGCGGGGACGATGACGTGGAGAAGAAGGAGGTGTACGAGGAGGCCGTGGGGGCCATCAAGGATAACACGTGTCAGCTCGCCAAGAGGCAGGTCGAAAAGATCCTGCGCCTCAGGGACTCCGCCGGATGGGACCTCAAGAGGGTCGAGACTACGCCGGCGCTCAGGGCCGCCGTCGACGGGGCCGGCGGGAGGAGGGTGGCCGAGATTTGGGAGAGGCAGGTGGTGGAGCCAAGCGTGAAGATTGTGAAGCACTTCTTGATGGAGTAGGTTTTCCAGCTATTTCCAGCTCCTGTTTGTCCTCAAAATTGAACATTCCCCCTCCAACTCTCTTTCTCTCTCTCTCTACCCGTTTCTCTCTCCTGTTTGTTAAGAGTATTTTTTTTTTTCATTCAAAGTTTTCTTGTTGTAAAAGTTTTGCAACTGTGGGGGTTGGGGGGTGGAAGGGAGGGGGGCGACCAATTTTGGGGTTAAGGCTGATCGAGTCTCTAGAGATGAAAATCTGGGCAGTGAGAGGTGGTACATTCTGCTAACTTATGAATACAAACAAAAACTAGTCAAGAAAAAATTGTATGTTTCTCCTTGTTTTTATTCTATTTTTACCCATTTTTGTTCGTACCAATAATTTCCAGCATTTTCTGAAATCTAGCAAATAGCTAGACTGGGAGTTTGAATCCTAGGTTTCATGTGATCGCAGACCAACAAAAATTTATTTTCCTTTCTCTCCTTCTGATTATGATAATTTCTTTTTAGAAAGGGACACTTTTGGACCCATATATATTAATTACTCGCTTTGCTTCATAAAAATATTCATTTTTAAATGAAACAAATTTTAACAAATGATTGCTCATTTGTTATGAATGAGTAGAGTAAGGTCTTAAGTGAAAAAATTATTAAAAATAGATTAAATATAGTTTATGAAGACAAATAAAAATAATAAATTAGATATATATTTTATGAGAACAGAGCTCAAAGCTTGCCTTTGGGTGCATTTGATCAAACTTGACCTCCCAAATTTGATAGTCGGTGTATTGGTAGATACCATATTTAATTACTCCCTCCATCCACACCTCCGTTCACATGAAAAGATGTCCTAATAAGCAGGGACGGAGCCAAGAATTAAGTTCGGAGGGGGGGACTGAACTTATACGGGGTTTTTTTGGGCATTCTGTATATTTAAGGTATTTTTTTATTAAAATACGAGCATAATACTAATAATAACGAACAATATTTTCATAGATTATATAGTTTCAATATATCACAAAACTTTTTTTGGACATTCCGTATATTTAAAGCATTTTTTATTAAAAGGCAAGCATAATAATTAATAATAATAACAAACAATATGTTCATAGATTATATATTTTCTATATATTACAAATTAGTTTCAATACATTATAATTTTTTTAGCATTTCATACATATTAGGCATTTTTTTATTAAAAGACAAGTATAATAGTAATAATAACAAACAATATTGCATAGATTATATAGTTTTAAATAACAAAATTATCCTTAAATTAAGTATATATGAGAGAATATAATAACCAAATACTCTTTTATAAAACAAAATTATTTTATAATAGGTATAAACATATATCCATATATATTTTAAATTTAAAATTTAAAATAAAATAAAAAAAAAACTCAAAATTTGGGAGGGGACTCTAGCCCCCCCCCCCCCCCCCCCCCCCCCCTAGCCCCTCTGGCTCCGTCCCTGCTAATAAGGATGATATGTGTTTTAAGAAAATTTATGTTATTTATTTAATGAGTTAAAAAAGGGATTCACAAATTAAGAAAAGTGATAAAAATTAATTAAGTTATTACTAAAAATAGATTAGGACATCTTTTTGTGGATATAAGGAGTGCTATTTATTATCATTAATAAATCAAGAATTGATTATATTAACAAAAAGTTGAGCAACTTTTCGGAAATTAACTTTAGGTAATTATCTGCAGAGTCAATGCTACGTAAACTCGGCTGATGGTATTCTGGAAAAAAAATGGAAATAAAAGAGAACCGAGGTTTTTTTGGAGATGGCAAAGTGGAATTAAATATTGAATTTCATCCACTCACTCACTCACGGATAGAGTTAATTTTGTGGATGGAGTAGATGAATATCGATAAGTTAATTCAATTTTAAGATTTATTCTATTTTATGCGTAGTCATATCTAAATATGTGATGAATTGGTGTACAATCGATGTACAATAAATGAAGAATTTCAGTCACCTAGTATACATGAGCGTGTTCTAAAATAATAGTAATAAAAATCAACATAGACTTGCCATTTCCCTTCAAAAATATTTAGATATAGATCATTTTGATGCAATTCAAATTGAAAGACTCATGGATCTGAGATTGTTTGTGACAGACGCTGGTTATGTAAAGAATTGGTTGAAAGTTGAAAGCCTATAGATAGGCAATTTTTGGGTAGTCCATTATGTAACACAATCATGTATTCGCAGATATTAGAATTTACAAGTAGAGTGTGGTGCGGATTCCTATAAAAGGTGGTCCTCATCCATCCTAATATGTATACACTGCTCCCTTTCAGTTTTTCCTCTGCTCTGTAAAACAAGCTCCCTTATTTTCATGCTATAATCAAGCTCCCCTTCCTTGTCACATCATCACATTAACATCCTCCTACTCTTTTCTCATTCATACTTATAATTCCATTTCACTCTACCATTTCTTTTTATATTCAATGCAGTTTAAGAGCATCCGTAATGGGGTTACATGATAGCTTATATGATAGCCTACTTTATGATGGGGGGACCACATGGTGTAAAGATGCTGCAGTGGGGTTACATGATAGCTTACATGATAGAATTAGTTTCCATTTTTATGCTTTTTACTTAAATTTAATTGCTCAAATTTAAATACCACCTTTGACTAATAATTAAAATTTCATTCAAATAAAAAACCTAAAAATTACATTAAAAAAAAAATTAAAAACATAATTTAAATTACATAAATTAAACTCCTAGTCTAGATAAGGCCACGACGCTTGAGCATTTCTTGTACCATGTGCTCGTGGGCCATCCTCTGTACATCGCTCATATGCGATGTATCCAGACTGAGGAGTTGCATGTCGAGCTCCCTCTCCTTGAGCTCGTTCTTTTTGGCATATTCGGCCGTGATATTTTTCAAGTTCTGATCGGACTGATCCAATGCCTCTTTGTACTCCGATGACTGCTCGGAGCTTGCCGTCGCCTTCCCCTTCCCCTTCGCTTTCGCCGCCCTTGCCGCCGCCTTCGCCGCCTTGTTCCCAATCGGCCGGGCAGACGAGATCTCCTCGCCTGACGCCGAGGTGGTGAAGGCGCCCTCCTCTGTCGTCTTTGTCCTCTTGGAGGAATGCACGTCTCCCTCGAGGTACATCGACTTGAACTTGTGGTTGTTCCGGAGAATTCTCCACGCATTCCAGTAGTTGAAGGAGGCGTTATTTGCGCTCCGACTTTTGAAAAGAGTTTGGGCCTTGTCCCGGAGCATATCGTCAGAATGGCCGGACGGCCACTTGCTGCGCGCCTCCACCCAAATGCTTCCCACAACCGCACCTCTTGGGCCACTCGGGTCCAGTGCCCTTGAATCTGACGAACTTTGAGGTGGGCGCCGATGAGGGGGTTGACACGGGCGACGATCCTCTTCCAGTACTCGAACCCCTTTTGATTTGTCCCACAGATGGCGTCGTTTGTCTCCTCCATCCAAATTTGGACGATGATGTCCGTCTCCTCAGTGGTGTAGGTATGACGGATAGTCTTACCTCCGTCATCCTCCGCCCCCTCCTCCTCCGCCACCGACGCCGGCCTGTCATGTCGGATCTTGTGGGCGACTTCTTTCCTTCGGCTGCCTTTCTTCGGTTTGGCGGCACTATGGGCCGAAGGCATCTCCTCGCCGGCCTGAGGAGCATCCCCCAAGTTACATCCCGATAAATCGGGATGATATTCGTCGGATAGATCGGGACACCAATTTAGATCATAGTAATTTGGGTTGTTTGGATCCATGGGGTGTAGAGAGAGGAAGAAATGAAGAAGATGAAGAAGAAGAAGTGAGGGCGTAGGGAAAAAAATGAGGAAGAAGAAGAATAAATAGAAGAAAAGAAAGGAAAAAAAAAATTTTTGAACGGTCAAATAACACGCAAACCGAGGAGTCAATAGTCAAATCCAATTTTTTTTTTTAAAATAGGTGCGTGCATCGCACGCGCCTTACACTATTGAGAAATTGGGCTACACGATAGAACGTGTAGCCCTCGTGTAACCCGAGTCTGCAACGGTTACACGATAGAGCTTTTACACGATAGGGCTATCGTGTAAGCGTTACCTTCAACTATTTTCCACTAATTTCACTCATTATCATCTATAATATACGAGTATTTATTACTATAAAAGTTCACTTCAATTTCAAATTAATTGGCTCAATGCCAATTCTAAAATTATATTTAATGTGAGGGTCTAATAAAATCTATATTAAAATTATTCTCCCTCACTCCACAAAAAATAGTTCAATTTTGCCATTTTGGGACGTCCACAAAAATTACTCCCTCCGTGCCACTCTAATAGACTCGTTTTCTTTTTTGGGACGTCCCACTAGAATGGACCCGTTTTCCATTTTTATTAAAAAAAATGTACGAATTAATTGGTGTGGACCACACCACTTTCTTCCTAAAAAGAAATTTTTTTAATCTCCATATCCAAAAGAAGTGAGCATATTAGAGTGGGACGGATGGAGTAGTTCCTTTCCATTGTTGGTAAATTTATATCACATGGTGGGCCCTCTTCTCACAATACAATTAATTATCATTATTAACACTACATTTTAAGTGAGATTATTTCTCTACTCATAATATACTAACCATTTTTATTAAAAAAATGTATCGTCCTTCTAACATTATTTTTTGTGGATGTAGGAAGTATGATTCTTTCTAGAAATTTAGAATGATCATAACATATTTCATTTTAAATTTATTTTTTATATATCATAATATTTTAAATTAAAACTTTTATCACGATGTTTAATTTAAAATGCATATTACATATATTTTTATGAATGAATTAATATAATTTTGAGAAAGAGTGAAATAATAGGATTAAGAAAATAAAGAGAGATAGAGCGAGGTACTCATAATTTTCTAAAATAAAAAATTAAAATCAATTTGCATGTAATTATGTAAGATCAATGTCGATTAACTTTTCATCAAAAAAACTTCCACTAACTTGATTATGTGGTATAAAATACGCAAAAAATTATTCAAAATAACTACACATGATTTAACTACACACATCTGTAGGACTGTGAAAAAGCTGAGTCGAGCCGAATATTAGCAGTTTTGAAATATTCGGATGTTTAAACTTGATTCGAGCTTCTATGTTATTGATCGAGCTCAGCTAATCACCAAGTTACCGAGTTCGAGCTCGCGCCGTTCGAGCTCGAGCTCGTGTGATACTCGTTAATGTCGAATTCAAGCTTGACTCGTTTAAAACTCGTGCATTGACTCGATTGAAGGTTTATGAATAGGCTTGTAAATATGTTCGCGAACTCGAAATTAGGTTCGAACTTGGCTTGTTTACTATCGAATCAAGCTCCGAACAAACTTTTTTTTGAGCCGACGAGTCTCGAATAGCTTACAAGTAGCTCTATTTATTTACGGTCGTACATATATCTTCGTATACATACAATTTCGGGAGGAGAAGTTATAATTCGATTTTTCACATATATATACAAGAAAAGGCACAACAAAGCTATCGTATACTTTTAGAGATACATGAAAAATGTTAGCATTTTGTTATTCACATGAGAATAATAGGTTAGGTTGTAGTTGTGTGGTATTGAGATGGAGACAAAAAGAAAATTTGTGTCTACACTTGGATTCACGTTTGTAAATCTATTACTAATATGACACTTTTAGATTAGATATTCAGAATCCATATAGAAGATGATCCGCTCAACCACATCTGTCCAATATATTCGTCGCAATAAATTAACGTTTTAGAAAATTATAGTAAGCCGCAAGGTCATGCACCCAAATGAACTAACTCGTGATTCGTGAACCTACAGATTTTCATCGAAATGTTATAGGAGCTACTAAAAAGATCATAATTAGATAAATTGTAGATGATGTATTGTAGACTTTCAGATTGCATAGATGATCTCGAATCTAAATTAATGACACTCTTTCCGTATTTCCTTAATTTCCTTTTCAATAAATCTATGCAGCCACATTGTGGTCACACACACTAGTATAATAAAGAAAATTTTCTTTTATTTTATTTATTTCTTAAAATAAAAATAGGATTTAGTTATTTTACTATATTCTCTACATTGTACTTATTTTTTTTTTGTATTTTTTTAATTTATTTTTTAATAAAAATAAAGAAGTTGCCAAAAAATTACAAAAAAATAATTACAATGTAGAGAATATGATAAAATAACTAAATCATATTTTTATTTTAAAAAATAAGTTAAATAAATTAAATTATTTTTTATTTAGATAAATTGTGGGTGGCCACAATGTGGCTGTTTAGCATTACTTTTTTCTTTTTCTAACCATCTGAATACATTAAATAATCTCTCGATTTTGTGCCAACTTTGCAGAATTCATTTTTTTTTCTTTTCCTTTTTTCGTCCCTTTTCAACCATTCAATATCGTTTTTTTCCCTTCTTTTTTCTTCTTCCATATTTTTACCCTTTAAAAAAAATATTTAGACCCTTTATTCATTTAATTAAATTGTACTCCCTCCATCCCCTAAATAATTTTCAATATTTTCTTTTTGGGACGTCTTTAAAATAATTTTTTATCTATTTTGGGACATTACCCGCTATTATAATACTTTACTTATTCTTAATTTTCAACCTTTCGTCATTCTCAATACTAAATATAATATATTTTCACCACTTTTAATATTAATTATAATTTTTTTTCCACTACCAATTCACTTAACAATTTTTCCTTAAAATTCGTATTGTCTCCTACTAGAAAGTTATTTGAGGAATAGAGGAGTATGTGTATTTTCGTTTCTTACTTAAATTAACTTGTTGTTTGGTATTTTTAATTTAAAATTTTCAGTTGTATTTTGTAGTAATTTTCTATTCGATATTATTCGTATTTGAATTTACAAGATATTTATGATATTATTATAAATAATGGCAAATGTGACGTTATATGTAAACATGTTTGTGTCCTTAATATAACAACTTTAAAAAAAATACTATCTTAATGGAGTTTTATAGTGTGTGTTGATTTAAATATTTGGGGGCAAAACTCTCCATCATTTCAGTGTCTCAAACAGATATAGAAAGAGTAATCGATACAGTATTTAGTTGGCAACAACAAGAGTGTGATGTTATCTTACTAAAACTATATAAATCAAGCAAACTACTCAGAAGCATAGCTTAACGAACTATGTAAGATATACTCAACTTAAAAACAATAATTTAATGATGTTGAATATTTATTATTTTTTGTGGGGAATAATGATATTGAATAATTAAAATGTCACATATTGGTAATAATGAATGAAGAAAAGGCGCATGGCCTCAACCATGTATTTAGTCTAGTATTCTGTGACCAACTTGGAACATGCTTAAACTGTCACATAGAATGATTTTAATCATATTTTATACACGCACGAAGCTATATATCTCTGCTGTTGAATATTGATCCCAAGAAATGAAAGACAAAAATCTAGAAAATAGAGCAAATGAGTGCCTTGGAAGCATTCTGTCACCACCTAGGTCAAATTATTATATAAAAGTACAATAGATTATAAATTGGCGTATTGTGTACAAATTCATTATAATTTTAACAAAAAAAAATGACTAGCTCGTGGAATTTTAAAGTTATTTCGCCTTGATCGAATTTTAAATATAGTTACAGTAAAACTTTTAGCTTACAATAGTAGCAACTAAAGAATTAATAATTTGATTATAGGAAGGTGTGTTAAAAAGAGTAATATTTTATATGAAATAGAAAGGAATGAGTCGAGTCCGAGTCAGTAGGCGTGCGGTTTCTGCTTGTGCGCATGATCCTATAAATGCAAGCCCCCTTGCTCACACCAATGTAATGTAATGTGTAATATATATATGTATATATAATGCACAATTAGGGTAATTGATCACATTCCTATCTCCAACAACAAATTATGGTATTAGTGTCTGATATATAGGACTGTTACAGAGCACAATGAGTAGAGTTGGCATTTTCTACTATATATTTTAATATATATATATTTTTATAGTTGTTTGTGGGTGTACTTGCTATAGCTTGAGCAATATTTTGTTTTGAACTTTTTTTCAATGTCCTTGTATCGATCTAATCTCACGTTGGAATAATTATGTGTTTTGCATAAAACAATCAAATTTTGACGTCTTTTTTAAGATAAATTTCCAGAGTAGAGACTGATTAATTTCTAAATTTAAAATATACTTTTTTCATTCATCAAAATTATGACGTGAAATTAAAAAAAAAAAAAAACGAATGAAAAATATATTTTTGACAGTAGAAGAGGTCCCACAAAAGGCAATAAGTTAGTGGATTAGTGGTGTTGGGCTCATCAAATGCAAGATTAAAGAGTGAATTTTTGTGAATATTAAGTGTGAAGAAATTTAAAATATAAGAGGTAATTTTTAACAACGAAAATTATAATTTTTGTGGACGGAGAATTTATAAGCTCGTGTATTGTTCCATAAATTTCACAAGTTTAAGCACGATTCAAAGGTAAAGGAATAAAAAAAAATTAACTTTTTTGTGACAAAAGAATCAAAACTCGAGTTGAGAATCACATGGGATCTTCTGTCCCACTATCTTGAGTGTACCACTCTTAATTTATTATAATTTTTAATTATATTTTCTTCAATTTTAATTTATTATGCTTTAATATTATAAAAAGATAATAACAGGCGTTCACTCATCCAATTAGGGTTTATAATTATTTTTTTATATTTATTTGAATTAATAATTGATTATTTGGGTTCATTAATTCAAAGTTAGGGTATATAATTTTTTAAAACTTCAATTTTTAATTATAAATATTAATTAGTGTTCATAATATAATAATATTTTTTATTTTTATAAAAAACAATTATAAAATAGATAAATTAAGAATAGTACACAGTAGTACACACAAAATAGTGGGACATGTCGGAGAATAGTTGAAAATGGTAGTAGTCAATATTAAACTAATTCTACGCAAGGAAATGTGGGAAACCTAGTCCGTATCTGTTAAAGTGAAAATATAATAAATCAAATGTACCACAAGTCTTTGTTTGCCATTTATTGTGCTACTATATTAGGCCTCATCGAGAGCTATTTTTGGTATAGGCTTTTACTGTATTTCATGAAAATTTACTATTTACCATAATTTAAGTGCAAAGCCACATATACCTCCACCTCCATTCTTTATCATCATACTTTCTCATTATAATATCTATTTGATGTTCTTGTTTACATCACCTAAATCACACGGGTGCTTTATATTATGCCTTGTAAAGTTGTAATATATAACCTTCTTCTTCTTTTAACGAGGGATTCACTTTACATGATTGATAAAATGAAAGATTGAGTATTTTTTATTTTACTCTCATTCCATTCTTTTGGTGGGATAAGAATCAAGCAAAACTAGCTTAAATGATAAAAATAATCAAGAGTATTGGAATATTCTAAAATTTCAATTTAGCAAAGTAAACAATAGATTAACCTTACTATTTTTATCTATCAAGATTAGTCCTTCAAAGTAAATCTCCTTAGACAGGGAAAGATAGTATAGAATTTGAACCATATATTGCCTTAATACAGAAAGAACTAGATGTTCTTGAAGGGACAAAATATCTTTGTAAGAATATACTATATCGTTAAAAAATAAATAGTTATATAATTAGCACACGATTCTCTTACAATATAGCATCAATTTAAATAGTAGTTTGTTGCTGAGGTCTGTGATGTAATAAAAGCCCACAAACGCATATACTTCATTAAAACTATGGGCCTCAATCAGTTTTTGGGATGCCCCATCTTATTATTAAAGGCCCACACATCATGTAGGTTTCACGATAAAGTTTACAAGAAAATTTAAAAGGTAATCCTATTCATATATTAAAGGCCCACAGATAATGTAGGTTTCACAGTAAAGTTTACAAGAAAATTTAAAGGGTAATCCTATTCATAGCCCTCGTTTTATTCAGTATAGCTCATATTTAATATATTAATAATAAATTATTATAAATTCATTATTTTATCTTATAGCCCATAGTCCCAAATTAATTATTTTATAACTCATAAATAGTAAAATATTTATTTATTTAAAAGTCCACTGATCATCATCTTCTGCACCAAATCTGAGTGCATTCGTGCATGTCGTCATAATTCTTCAACATAAGCGTTCTAGTCGAACAATTCTTAACGCTACGAAACAAATCAATACAATTTTTTTCTTATTTTTTCTTTAAATCTTGCGTCAAAGTGATGGAAAATAGAAAGAAAATTTAAAACTCCAAAGTACTTGAATTTTGATCAACCACGAACTCCATAGTCTATCTTCACCTTTCAATTCCAAAATCAAGGGAGCAAAAAGCAATTCCAATTTCGTTAACGCACTTTTTCCTTTTTCTTTTGCACCACAACAATTGGAACTAATCAACCAAATAATCAATAACTCCAATGAACCTTTCAAAAACTAAAACAATACAAATCCTCACATAGAATCGTCATTCTCTTCAAGTCGAAACACGGCATAACCTTAAGCTAGGGATTCACAGCTTGAAACGTCGTCTGTAGATCTTTCATATCCGGTAAGGTGGTCTTCAAACCATGCAACTAACTAAAAGCAAAATTTATAGAAACCTTTCTTCTACAAGAATACAATGAATTGGAGTGCAAAAGAATGGCCTGCACTTATCATAGTGACCAATGGTGTTCCTGAATATACACGAATTTGACGTGTCCAATCTCTTATTCTCGTAAACATGAAGCTTCAATATTCGCTTATACTAATTGATTCTTTATGGGATCAACGCTTCTAGTTCACCAACATATCTGTTGAAAATAAGGCGTGCTTGCTGGCGAATTACAGCGTAACATAAATGTAGAAAATCATATTATAAAGA
Organism: Salvia miltiorrhiza; assembly: GCF_028751815.1. Classification (NCBI taxonomy): domain Eukaryota; kingdom Viridiplantae; phylum Streptophyta; class Magnoliopsida; order Lamiales; family Lamiaceae; genus Salvia; species Salvia miltiorrhiza. The sequence continues at coordinate 16,457,904 of NC_080391.1, read as the reverse complement.
TTTTAAACTGAATTGAGATTACTATAAAAAAAAAAAAAAAACTCTAAGAACAGGCAGTCGAATCGATACGCACGACGAGATATGCTCTAATAGTAGTTACGATTTGATGTGTTATCTACAAAGATGAATGACTTCGTCTTATATGTAGCAGCACTCCAGATAAGAACTACTCAGTAGACAATTCAGAGACGGACGCACGTGTCCCACTATGGGGGCACGTTCCCCCACAACTTTTTATTTATTTTTATTATATATATAGCTAATTGAAATATATAATAAATAAGTAAATCTTTAAACTCCCAATTCTATCTTAAAGACTTGATTAGTTTTTTGAAATGTATTTTATATATAAGGTGTATTTGCTTTGATGTATATGGAAGAGATAAATTTCATTTACCACCTTATACCTCGTTTGTTTTGACGTAATAAAGAATTTACGGATAACACATTTCTCTTGAAAAATGGATAATTTTATACCTAAGAGAACCTTACAAGGAGTGAATGGATAAATATATTATCATTCAAACCAAACAAGATATAACAAATGTGATCTCCACTTAAAATGATATAAATTTAATTATACGATTTATACCTTATGATATTAACCCTCTATTTAGAGGAATAAAAATTAATCACACCCTTAGAGTTATTCTGTGACCTCACAATAAAAGAAAATTCTAAATCCATCTCCGATAGACATCATGTAAGAAGGAAACATAGTTTATTAGGTACGCCGCATAAAGGGTACATTAGGTACGCCGATAGACATCATGTAAAAAGGGTACATTAGGTACGCCGCATAAAAGATGACAAAATATTGTGATTTTTTAATTAGCGGCCGAAATTTAAGTTTGTATCTCCAATATGGCCATCCGGCACCATATTCTCTCTCTATATATAAATATTAAATAAAATAAATTATATATATATATATATAGGGAGAGCTGGTTCAAGAAAGAACCATAAATAAAAGAAGACCGGAGAACCATTTTCAGCCATTCGATCATCAAGATCTACGGTGGATGCATCATCTTGTTGGATGAATGCAGATCCTGGGTTCGAATCCTGAAGAGAGCATTTTTATTTTATTTTTTTAGTGCATTAATTTTAACAGCGAAAGCATTAATTTTTACAGTGGATGCATTAGATTTGATGGTTCTCCCGTTCTCACAAATAATGTAGTTCTCTCTAGAACCACACCATATATATATATATATATATATATATGTGTGTGTGTGTAAATATATGAAACTACCCACTTTGATAAAATGTCTATGGAAACTACCCACTTTGCTTTGATGTTGATAGGTAGACATTGAAATTTGAAAAAGTTCTTACACTTTCTTACACAAGTACAATTGGTGTAAGAAATGTGTAAGATAGGTAGTTAAGAATGGTTCAAAATCTGAGAAAATGACATTAATTGCTAACTCACGTCAGTTTCAAGCACTGTAGGTTTAAAAAATTTGATAAAATAGGCTACGTTTATGCGTTATAAAATATCAATACGCAGGAAAAAAGTTTCAAATTTAGGTATATTGTGAACAAAAAATATTCTAAAGCCAATGGAATAACAAGCCTCCCATAAACCCAAGCCGTCTGCATAAGCCTCAAGGTATTTTCACGCGCGGCTTTTGCAGAAGGCTAGGGTTTATGGGAGGCTTGTTACTCCATTGGCTTTATAATATTTTTTAGTTGACAATATATCTAAACTTGAATTTTTTAGATTTTTTATTAATGTTTTATAACCCACAAACGTGCCCTCATTTCGTATTTTATATATATATATATATATATATTCTAAAAAAATACATATGAGTGATCCAAAATGATGATATTTATATAAATAATTAAATAGATATAATCGAAAACATATATATATATATATATATATAATCAAATACGAAATTAGGGCACGTTTGTGGGTTATAAAACATTAATGCAAATGCTAAAAAAATTCAAATTTAGGTATATTGTGAACAAAAAAATATTTTAAAGCCAACGGAGTAACAAGCCTCCCATAAACCCAAGCCTCCTGCAAAAGCCACGCGTTAAAATACCCCAAGGCTTATGCAGGAGGCTAGGGTTTATGGGAGGCTTGTTACTCCATTGGCTTTAGAAAAAATAATTTGTTCACAATATACCTAAATTTGAATTTTTTAGCATTTTTATTAATGTTTAGAACCCACAAACGTGCCCTCATTTCGTATTTATTTATTTTATATATATATTTTCTGAAAAAATACATATGAAAGACCCAAAATGATGATATTTATATAAATAATTAGAATGACCCAAAATAATTCATGGATATATATACTGGAAATAATTCACAACAAATAAACAATAGGAATCCACATTGATTTGTAGTAATCCACATTGGAACCAAAAAAAGATAAATGCGCCTTTTGAGATAGATTGGACGACAAGCTTACAGGTTTTGCAAAGGGGAATTTGACCCAATGAGTACAAGAGGAATTCAAGGCTTTTGTTATTGTAAGGCTCACGGGTTTAATTGAAAGAGAATCTCATGTCCACTCAAGGCTTGAAAGATAATATCACGGGTTTGAAGAATGAATTCAAGGCTTTTGTAATTCAAGAGAATCTCACCCTTAGGTTAAATATACCCAAGCCGCCCCACTCATTCAAACCAAAGCCGCCCCTTTGCAAATTTTGTGCTCCTTCAAGAATTCATTCGCGGCTTCAAGAATACAAGGCTTCAAGGCATACTCCATGGCTTCTTCCTCAAACCAAGTAAGCATCGAATCTCCTTGAGCATATTTTATGTATTTTAAGCATGTTTATTCGTATAAATTGAGCTTCTTCTTTTTTTGAGGCGATGATTGACTGTTGAAGCATGTTTGTTTAGAACCGTTGCTTTATTTTACTTTCTTTGATTTTTTTAGTTCGGTGGATTTGATTTTTGTGAATAGGGATATTACTTTGGTGGATTTATTTAGTGTATACAGACAATTCTCGTAATTAGCTAATGGAGCTTTATATTAGTTTGGTGGATTTATTAGTTTAGGTCCTTTTATATGTTAATTACGCATAAAATAATAACATTTTTTAGGTTTTTCATAATTATAAAATTAAATACATATTATGTGGGGTGATCAGTTGATTTCAGGGTCGCCGAGCATTAAGTGGGGCGATCAGCATGCCACTGACTATAGGCGTAAGATAGCCAGTAGCATCTTCGAGTTTTGCGTACCAGCTGATATTTGATTATGTAGTTTTGACATTTTTATGACTATTTTATGAAAAAACAATCCTAGTTGCTTGATATTTGAATATCTGTAATTCAATATTTCATTTCACTTTTTGATCAATTGAATCTTACATAAAAGTGAAAAATAAGCTGAATTAACCAACAAGCCTCTCAAAAATGAAGGTCTGGAGGCATAAGCCTTTGACCAAAACGTCAAAGGCTTTTAGCGCCGGCATATCATTTTTGGGAGGCTTGTGGATTTTTTCAGCTTATTTTTCAGTTTTATGCATGACCAAGGCTTCATAAGTTATATTATGTCATGTACTCAACTTTTGTTCTAAACATTATATGTTTGTCAAACTTCTCAGTCATAATTACAACTCATAGTTGTCATGACATGTCAATGGTGGTCATAACTATAAAAGTCTAATTTCTAATTACAATTTGTAAAATCTGAGAGTTGAAAAACTTCTAAAACATCATAAAAACTCTAAAACTCCAACAAGCCTCCCAAACATTTGTGTGGGCGATCACAAGCCGCCCATAAAATGATGAACGGCTTTTGCTCGTGCACTCAACTTTTTGGGAGGCTTGTTCAATGTTTAGAGTTTTTATGATTCCTTAAATATATTGCAATTGATATCCCAAAGAAAACCATTTATTATTATCCGTCATGAACATATCAATTAATCCAATAAGTGTGAATATCTGTAATGTTATTTTTCACTTTTATATCGATTGAATCCTATATAAAACATGTAATTAATATGAATTAACCAACAAGCCTCCCAAAAATGAAGGTCCTTCGGCACAAGCCGTGCACAAAAAAAGACAAAGGCTTGTTCTTAAGTACAATCATTTTTGGGAGGCTTGTTTGTTAATTCATATTAATTCCATGTCTTACAGATAAATTGTTTTCACAATATACATAACTAGGAAGAATATGAGATAATCACCATGAATATAATGTAAAACATGCTCTTTTAATTAAAACCAACATACAATCAAACATGAAAACGATAATTTATACGAAGAATATGAGATAATCACCTTTTGAGGCAGAAATTCAACACAAATTGCACCACCTCTCGCAAAAAATCACTTCTCAAATCTATGAGTATTTGAATTTGTGTATTCTCATTCACACATGCAGCCTTTATAAGGACTAATATTAGATTCCTTATAAATTCACGTGAAATTTATTGTTCATTTAGTACAATTCAACCTATTATTTCATGTGCAATGGAATGCATGCATAAAGTGAGCATTAAAGCCTCACTACCATCCAACCTTTTGCAGAGTCATATTCTCTTACATTTCATGTCAGCATGTACTTTTTTTCTGAAAAATTAACAAAAAAAATACAAATACAAAATAAGGATATGTATGTTACGTTGAAACATTCATGACAATGCGAAAAATTACAAAATAATATATATTGTGAAACTAAAAAGTATTTCCTACCTAGCAGACCAACAAGCCTCCCAAAAATCGTTTGCGGGAATCACTAGCCTTCGGTGAATTTACACGAGGCTAGTGACGCCGACTAATAGTTTTTGGGAGGCTTATCACATTTTTAGCTAGATAACATTATATTGGTTCAGAATATATGAGGTTGGATATTTTTAATTGATAATTTCCTATTATTTTATGTGCAAATATATATATATATATAAAAATACGAAATGAGGGCACGTTTGTGGGTTATAAAACATTAATAAAAATCTAAAAAATTCAAGTTTAGATTTATTGTCAACTAAAAAATATTATAAAGCCAATGGAGTAACAAGCCTCCCATAAACCCTAGCCTTCTGCAAAAGCCGCGCGTGAAAATACCTCGAGGCTTATGCAGGCGGCTTGGGTTTATGGGAGGCTTGTTACTCCATTGGCTTTAGAATAATTTTTGTTCACAATATACCTAAATTTGAAATTTTTTTCCTGCGTATTGATATTTTATAACGCATAAACGTAGCCTATTTTATCAAATTTTTTAAACCTACAGTGCTTGAAACTGACGTGAGTTAGCAATTAATGTCATTTTCTCAGATTTTGAACCATTCTTAACTACCTATCTTACACATTTCTTACACCAATTGTACTTGTGTAAGAAAGTCTAATTAAGAACTTTTTCAAATTTCAATGTCTACCTATCAACATCAAAGCAAAGTGGGTAGTTTCCATAGACATTTTATCAAAGTGGGTAGTTTTATTTTCGTCCCTATATATATATACACTAAAAAAAATAAAATTAGGAGGGGGCCCCAGATCCGCCAATGGCACCGAGGCATTAATATTTATAGACCCTTCAGATTTGATTGTATTTTGCATGTTAATTGTTAACTTTGTTTTGAGAGACGAACCTAGCGCCTCTTTTATCTTCATAGCTACGTTTGCTTGTTTAGATCTGACTAGGTCGGAATAGAACTTAATTAGAGATGGCAATGGGCTAGATCTGGACCGCGTCTTATAAGTATCAGATCCAGAATCATTTTATTTTTATCGATCCAGATCCTCCCCTAATCCAACGGATCTGAAAATTTATGATCCAGATCCATATCCGTCAGATCTGTGGGTCTACTGTTATATTAATTTTTAATATTTATTTATGTTTTATATTTATATTTAATATTTATATTTAAGTTTAATATTTATACTGTGTAAAGTATTAGTACTGTGTATTGATTTTTAATATTTATATTTATGTTTTATATTATTAGAAAAGTAAATATAAAATATAAATAATATATATTAAAAATGGGTCCACAGGTCGGATTTGGGGCGGATCCGAATCTAAAAATTTAAGATCCAAATCCATTTTTTTAATTGAGATCTAGATCCGTTCCAGACTCATCGAGTCCAAAACTTTGAAATCCAAATCCTGAAAAGCGGATTCGAATCCATGAATTTGGGCCGGGTCCAATATCCATTGTCATTCCTAAACTTCATAGCCTTCTGCTCGCGTCACTTATATATGCGACTTGTGAAATGAATATCTTCATGGCATTAAAGAGTTAAAAAATATTTATAAAAAGAATAAATAACACCCTTTTAAATTTTTATTTATAGGCTTTATTTTTATCTTTTGGCTATTTTCTTGAAGAAAACATGCCCATTATCCACATCATAATTATATTATTATTAACTTGTCATTGTTGAAAACTTTATTCAAAACTTCCTAAAATAGCATTATTCTATATAGTTCTTTGTCACATCGAACTGTCACATTTTTAGAAAAAGTGGAATTTATCGAAAATATTAATTGAAGAAGAAAGTTGACCATCTTCTAACCGAATAAATTTGGCATCGAATTTTATGCCAAACACAATACTTTATGGTGATCAATTATTTGGAGCCTCTCCATAAAAAGAAAATCTACTGTTTTATAAGAATATTTATACTTCGTGTTCTGGTAAGTCAAAATTGGTGTGATTATAATTAGGATTATTAGCATGTAAATACATAAAATTTGTTCATTTTCTGAGATTTAACATTAAATAGATGAACTTAGCATTTTTTCTTATTTTTGATATCGATAAGGAAAAACTCTAATATATTATTGACGTGAAGGCCGGAATATCATGTCATTCACTCTCCAATCAAAATATTGAATACAACTACTCTATTCAATTGCATATTTTGTAGTTCACGTCATGTATTTCCGCCTCTACGTCAACAGTAAATAGAATTTTTCTTTGTTGGTGTTAAAAAAAACGCTATGTTCATGTATTTGGGTAGAAAATAAAAGTCATGTTAAATTTTAGGAAATGAACAAAGTTTGTGTATTTACAAGCTAATAATCTTTATAATTAAATAATTAATACCCATGCATATAAATACATATTAATGTGAATACAAACAATATTCATATTCTTTAGACAAAAATAAATGTAGAATCTATTGAAACATGCGAAAAAATATACGCATGAGCTTTTCAAACCGGCACGACGGGGTTGAAGATAAATCCGATCTGATTATGAAGCACTGCGAAATATAGATTTTTGACTTTCACACATGCGTGAAAATTGAAATGTCAAGATTTTCGATTAATAATTTAATACAGTGCTAACGCCACTTATAACCATTGACGAATGTAGTATTCACGATGATATACTTCTTTATAAGATATAAAGTGATGTGAGAGTAATGAGTTAATTGGAGAAAAATAGTGGTGAATCATAATGAATTTTTTGTGAATAAGTATGAAATTGAGGGATAAAAAATAAATGGATAGTGTAAAAGAAATCAAATATTCATGATTTTGTGAAACGGTCTCAAATGACAAATTGTTCACGTTTTTGTGAGACCGAGAGAGTATATAATACACAATAATTTTTAAAAATTAGATTTTAATACCTAGAACTTTTACAATTAAGTCCCAATTAAATTTAAAAAAATAATAATTAAGTAGCCGAACTATAAGACTTTTAGCAATTATGTTCTTGGATTTAATTTCTGACGACTTTTAATAATTAAATTATACTTGGCATCAGAAGTTGAGCTAAATGTTAATAAAATAAATTAAAAATAATTTGACATTGGCATCAACTTCAAGTCCTTGGAATAAATCTTGATTTAAAACAACTCGTTTTGAACTTACTATATTTAATTTCTTTTATTTAAAGTCCAGCTCAACTTTCGGTCTGTTTCAAAATGTGTTTGTTAAAATTTTTATAATTCCGGTGTTTGACTATTATGCCTTTAGATGAGAATGCAATCATAAAAATGTCAATAATTTGGGAATTAAAATGTAAGTTTTCATTAGTCTGAAATGTATGCGTTGAAAAAAATACTTAAATGAATATGTTAAATACCTGATAAATTAGGTGTAAAGCATAGATTAATCATCTGAGAAGTTGTTAAGAGAATACATGATAAAGCCGGCAGAGTGACCCGCCACCGCAAAAAAAGGCGGTGAAAGTGAAACCAACCACTGTTTCTCCACCACCACTCTACTATAAACCCTACTATTCCACCACCGCAACACATTTTTCAACGGTCAGAAACCGCGGGCCAATCAAAACAATTCATCACATTTATATATAAAGAGTAGACTTTCAATCTTATTACTTATCATATTTCTATTTCATCACCTCTATATATAAGCAAAAGGCCCCCACTCTCAAGCCACCTTTTTCCTATCCTTAACCTCAATCCAACCAAGGAAAAAGCACCCATTTCTTTCCATTTTTATATGAAGAAAGGCATGAGCCCTTTAAAGTTTCAAGATAGTGACGCCACAAAGGGAGTGATCAACGGCCCACGCCCTCCGCCGCTGCGAGTCAACAAAGATTCACACGTCATTCACAAACCGCATCCCAATCAGGCGGCGGCGGCGAAGCGGCAGCCGGTGATCATCTACACGCACTCCCCGAAGGTGATCCACGCGCAGCCGCACGACTTCATGATCCTCGTGCAGAGGCTCACCGGCATGTCGCGAGACGACGAAGATGACACATCGGTGAAGTCGGACTCCGACCAAAAGGAGGTGAACAACAGCGCCATCGCCGACGAGAGCAGCGAGACGACGTCGTCGGTTGTAACTGATGATGAGAGTGTGATGGGAGACGTGAAGCAGGATTCGGGCATGTACAAAATGTCAAACAACTTCTTGTTGGAGGCGCCGCTCTTTACGCCGGCCTCCAATGACTTCTTCTGCTCGCAGCGCCCCAACTCGATGTTCCAGTCTCCCGCCGCCATCTCGCCGTCCTTCATGGATTACATCAAGGCCTTCCCGGATTACTGATCTTTGGATCAAGAGGTGAAATTATTTCATTGTTTCATTTAGATTTTATAGGGTGTAGATCCATCGGATAAATTAGTTAGGGCCATTTTATATTCTTTAATTAGCCATGTGTGCGAGGCTTCATTTCCTTGCATCTTTGTGCTCCCAATAAATTTCGTTTGACTACTAATATAATTTCAAGTGTACACATACCTTTAGCTAGATACACAATCATACTATTGAATTCAATATATTTTGACATTTCAGTTCTAGTCTTGATCCAACTTTATGTACGTCACATGAGATGTGGTATGTTGTAATAATAATATAAAAAGGGAAAATGGTCGAAAACATCTATGTTTAATCAAAGGTAAAAGAAAGCTCCCTAAGTTTTTTAAGGTACGTACAAACAGGGCCCTGACATTATGGGGCCCTGTGCGACAAGAAAAAATGGGCATTTTTTTACTTGTTGCATATGATAATCTTTCATAATTGCGACTATGCTGGATAACTTGAATATTAACTATAATTCATTTAACATTTCTATAAGGGCCCTTTTTTACCCATCTTTTAAATACCTCATTTTCAATTTATAAAATGATAATCCATTTAACATTTCTTGAAATATAGTAGAACGTAAATATAATTTAATTAATTTTTAATTTTAAAAAACATATTTCAACTGAAACTACAGTAATGGGCATAATCAACAATATCATATATGAAATATAAACATTGGAGTCCCCTTGGGATGGCCTAGAGGTTAGGGTGGTTGCCTGTTGTCTAAGAGGTCACAGGTTCGAGTACTCTCGGCCACAATAACCACTAGGTGGGGTGTGTGTGTGGTTTGTATTATTTATAATGTAATTTCATCAAAAAAAAAATATAAACATTGGAAAACCAATATGAAAATTTAACAAACTCAATAATTTGGAGCCCAAAATTTAATTACTTTTGTTACTGCATAATTCTTTTAAAATAGGTAAGAATATTTTTTTTTTAACCAAGGCATAATACTATTGAGTCAAAAAAATTTGGGGCCCTAGGCCATTGCCCCACAAATTATACATAAGCTCTACGTACAAATACATCCCTGATGTTACCTACTATTAATTTTTTATACCATTTCGTAACCCTAGTCAAATCCACCGTCGTCGACTCCTGTTAACTTTAAGATTTTTATTTCATAAATTTCGTTCAAGATTTTTTAGACAACCACTTGGAAAGTCGTCTTGCAAACTACATAAAGATGTTTGAAGATTTGGTCTGTGATGGGATGATCATGATATTCTAATCGAAGCTTAACTCGAACGACTAAGAGGATGTTTGGCTAAGCTTATTTTAAAAAGCTTATAAACTTCAACAATTTTTAAGATATTTTACAGAGTTTATAAATTTTAAAACAGCTTATAAGCTATTTATGTTATTTTAAAAGCTTATAATCTCAACCAAACGCCACGAGGCAAAGTTAAAAATGTATACTTTGAGCTGCATGAAAATCTACATTGAACTGCTATTAAGTAGGGGTGAGCAAAAACTGAATCGGACCTAAAAAATTGACTGAACCGATGATTTTTGGTTTGTTTCGGTCCGGAGAAAAATGGTTCAGTTATCGGTTCGATTTTTAAAATAAAAAATCGACCAGGGTTCGGTTCTCAAATAATAGATTGGTCGGGAACCGAACCGACACACACACACACACACACACACACACACATATATATATATATATATATATATTATTTTAATATTTTATATAAAATACTCCCTCCGTCCTGTTGAGCTTGAGGCGTTTCTTTTGTACGAAAATTAATGAGCTATTGTTTAGTTATGTAAGTATGTTTGTAAATTTGTAAATAATGTGTTTGAGAGAGAAAAAGTGAAAATGGGTTGAAAAATAAGGATGTAATTAGTAGCTTTAATGGGTTATTAATTTTTCTAATCTTTGCCAAAAAAAGGAAACGACTCAAGCTAGCTGGGACGGCCCGAAAATGAATACGACTCAAGCTCGGCGGGACAAAGGGAGTACTCCCTCCGTCCACGAAAAACATGTCACTTTGCTTTCGGCACGGGTTTTAAGAAAATGTGAGTAAAGTTGGTAGTGGAGTAAGGGTCCCACTTTAAATGTGAGTGAAGTTGTGTGGACCCTACTACTAAAAATGGAAGTGGCATATTTTTTGTGGACGGACGAAAAAGGAAATTGTGGCATATTTTTGGTGGACGGAGGGAGTATATTTTATAAAATATATTTTAAAACAAAAGAAAGATTTTGAAACTGAACGTTGCATCAACGCGACGATGCAGCCCTTCTCCCCTGCTCGCCGCTAGCAGACCAGCGCCACACCTCCCCGGCCTCCCCTCCGCAGCAGACCAATATTTAAGTATGGGGATTTAGATATTTTATTCTGATGTAGTGTGAAGTATGCTTTGATTATTTTTGTTTTGAATAAGGCTCGTTATTGAACCATTTGTAATTGAGAATTTGGTGATTTTAGCGTTTCTTTCGAAAAAAATTAAAAAATGGTGATTCGATTACCGACCGAAACCAATCGGTTTCAACCGGTTCGATTTTAGTCGATTTTTGGTCTTTTGACGGTTCGGTTCGGTTCGACTTCTATACAATTCAATTCGGTTTCGATTTTTACATATTAAGTCGATTCGGTTCGATTCTGAACCAATGCACAGCCCTACTGTTAAGGGTGGGCATAAATATCAATACAAGGTGATATTATTAAGGGTATATTTGTACCTTAAAAAAGTTGAGGGGTTTATTTGTACCTTAGGATAAATTTAAAGGTTGTTTTGACCATTTTCGGGGCTCCTTTGTACCTTAGGATAAATATAAAGGGTGTTTTGACCATTTTCCCTCTGTAAATATATCTAAAATTAAACTTAGGTGAACGTAAGTTGGTGAAATATTTAGCAATTAACCTTACTAGTGTACCTCCCGCGCTATGCGCGGTAAATATAATTTTAGACTCGCGTAATATTGAGTTGGGTATTAAACTATGGTAAATTTATAAAAAAGTGTAGAAAATCAAGCTAAGAGCTAAGAACAAAGAAATTGAGTGTGCAAAAAATATGAAAAAGAAGATAGCATTTGTTTATTTGATTTCCTCTTATAGAAGGACTTGTTTACATTTAATATTAGTAATTTTATACCAAATTTATTATTTGCAAAGTGATCTAATATTTTAATATAACCTAAGTAATTCATATAAAAGATATAACATGCGTCTATATCTAGGTATAATGTCACTAAATTTCAACATTCTTTGAAAAGCTAATTGTTGAACAATTAATAACCATCTTAAAAAAATCACCATCTTCTCTACTTTGAAAAGGTAAATGTTTGTAAATATTTTCATTGACATATTAATTTATAATTATTTTAATATTAGTTTATTTAAATAAATTACTGACCTATGCAATAAAAATGGATCAAATATTATTATATTGATAATGTTACAAACATATTTTTAAAATTAATTATAATTAAATTATATAAAAAATTATGGAGGTTGTAATCGTGAATTCACATGCAACTTCAACATTAACATGTCATTGTTGCATCAAAAGTTAAAGTTACAGTTACAGATCCTATTGTATACAAATTATTATTATATTTTTATATATATATTTTGTATATATATACATTGAAATTCATGTATCTAATAATTTACTCTTTGTAGCTAAAACTAAAATTACATAGTATGATTAACACATTTACAAAGAAAGAACGAAAGATAAACAGATTACACATATTCATAAAGAGAATGTGATATATAAATACAATCGAACGTTAAAAAAAAGGGCAAAGAATGAAAACGGAAATAGTAAAAAAATTGAATAACTCGAATCTTAAAGGGAAAGAAAAGAATTTGAATGATAGAATATAAATGTTTTTTTTTTTCAAATGCTCATAATATATTTGTTTATTTTCTATACGTTTTATCTCAAATCAAAAGTATTTTGTTAATTTTTGTATGTAAGATGTAAAATAATCATATGTTTTGGATTTAGAAAAAAGAATAAAATATTGTATTTAGAAAAGAAATTGTATGAAAAAAAAAACATATGTACATCTTTTGCATTTTTGTTAATTTTTGTATGTAAGATGTAAAGGGCAAATTGTATTTTTTAAAGAATAAAATATTAAGGAAAGAGGAAACATATGTTTTGGATTTAGAAAAAAGAAATAGAATTAAAAAAACTCACTCCTAAAATAAAAGCTGTCAATATGTACATCTTTTTTGTTGTTGAGAGAATTACATTTTTAAAAATCACTAATTAGAAAAGAAATTGAATGAAAAAAAAAAAAAAAAACGGTTGTTGCTTTTATACGTGTACAGTTTTTTTTTCTTCTTTTTTTTTAAAAAATGTAGTCAACATTTTATAATTTTTCACTCCAATTCCAATTATATCCTTGCAATTGAATTAAATTACATTTACTTTACTTTTTATATATACTAGTGTATCTCCCGCGCGATGCGCGGTGGTTATGATTCTAGACTTGCAGCGAGCTACACATACAATATACGTCCTCAATTCAAACAAAAATATGACACTATTGGTGGACATAATTTTTCGTAAAATATTAAAAATAAAATTATAAAAAATAAAAATAAAAAATTATTTCATTCAAATAATATGCTGAAAATTTAAACTAGAGTTCCGGTGGGAAGAGGTCAAGGATGAAATCCAAGGGGAATGCTCTGGGAAACTGAAAGCCTCGTTGATAGGTGGGAATATGGTGCTCCTCCAAAGTGTCGGCGAGGAACATACAGAAGATCTCTTAAAGAAGATGGACGAATGGCTTCAATTTTTGTTCCAATGGAGCAGAAAATGGAAACCCGACGATGTTGCCTATCAAAGAGTGGTATGGACCAAATGGATAGGAGTTCCGCTACATGCTTGGAATCCTCGATTTTTTAACGCTGCAAGTGCTCGCTTTGGTTCGGTTCTGAATATTCATGATGGCACCAAAACAAGAGAAAAGATTGATGCTGCGTTCATCCAAGTTTCCACGGGTCTCTTTTCAATTGACAGAACTGTGGAATGTGCGATCGAGGGGGCCTGTTTCAATATTCGAATCGAGGAGGTCCGTGAACCTTTCAATCCTTCTATGGAATTTCAGGCGGAGGAGGAGGGATCGGATTCGGATTCCGGCTGGTCTTGGGAGGAGGACTCAATGGGGCCGGCAGAAGCAATGTTCGAGGATGAGCATAATCAGATCTACAACGATGGGGACGTTTCAGTTTCCCAAGGAACCGTCTATTCGATTCCTGATACGTGTGCCGTTGTGGAAACCAAGGCCCTGACAACAAATGATGGGGTGGCGGCACAGGATGTTGCGTGTGGTGAGGTTGAGTCTGGGTGTTTTTCGGGGAACGATGGGAGTAAAAAGAGTGGTGGGCTGAGGGGGAGTTGGCCCAACTTTGGCCCAACCGAAGCCCAACGGCTGGAAGGAATGACTCTTTTAAGTTCTATGGATTTCGGCCCAGTAGGGAATAAAGCCCCAGCGGCCCAGATTTCTCCAACCACTTATGGCCCGGTCATTGCAAGGATTCAATTAGCTGGGGAGACCGAGGTTACAATCGACGAAGGCGTCTCAATGGGCAGGGGAGAAGAAATACAGAGGACAACGGAGGGAGTGAGCTCGTCCTGTCAGATTTTTGATGACTTTCAAGCCTTCGAGGATGGTCTCGAAGCAGAGACCAGCGAGGGCCGGGAAAGACTTTCTGTGCAGCCGGAACCTGCGCAGTGCTACCCCTCGATTCAGGCTGTTCCTGGGGAAGAAAAATTGGGCAAAAAGCTCGGTAAAAACAACAAGAAACAGTCCAAAAAGATGAAAAATGCGAAAGAGAGAGAGCAAGAAAAGAGCAATTGGGGTAACTTCATTTCAAATTTGGAATCAGAAGGTGTGGAAATTTGGGAATTAGGGAAAGAATTAGGGCTGTCAAGCAAGCTCTCAAATCAAGAGATGGCTGAGCAAATCGATGGCCAAGAGGGAGGGATCGCGAGGGCAGAAGCTGGGAGTCACAAGAGTAAGTCTCCATGAATCTTCTTTCCTATAATGTTAGGGGCCTTGGGAGTATTGCGAAGCAGAAAGATGTTTGTGATATCATCAAATTGCAAAAAATCGATTTTTGTTGTCTTCAAGAAACGAAAATGACTGAGTTTGATTTTTCGTTGTGTAACTCTTGGTGGGGAAATGCCAATTTTGATCTCGCTTGTCGGAACTCTGAAGGGAGGTCGGGTGGGTTGGTCTGTGCCTGGAACAAAGAAGTTTTCCAAGCTTCTAGCAAGTGGGAGGTTAGCGGGGCTGTGATTGTGAACGGAAAATGGATTCAAGGGGATTTTGGGTGCTGTCTTATTAATGTTTATGCACCAGCAGAGTCGGAAGAAAAGTCAAGATTATGGGATGTTATCAAAACCATCGTGGAACAGAATGAAGATCGTGGTGTGTGCGTGATGGGGGATTTCTTAAAGTGTTGTTTGTCCCCAAACGACGAAGAGAAGAGAAATAAAAGTAAACAAACATGTAAGCATGAATTGGTGTCATTTCAAAGGCTTCAACAATTTTTTTTTCAAATGAGTATCACAAGTAGATGTGCATTTCAAGAAATCACAAGTGTCAAAGAGTTCAACATTAGAGCCTCCAAGCTTGAATCCTCACAAAGGTGGATGTTTCAATGGTGCACTCAACTCTCAAGTGTTTAGAATGGACGTGTTTGCACTCAACTTGAAACAATGCATGCAATCTACCATAAGCTTGCCATTTATCCTAACTCTTTATACTTCAATGTGTTATAAATAAAGATCAAAAAGGGCTTTCCTTGGGTTGTAATGAGGGTTCTTTGGTAAGGTGAGTAATTTTTAGGCAAAGTGACTCATCCCACGATCAAATAATCATAATGAACAAATCGACTTCACTATTTCTCTTATCAAACATAAACCACAATCCCTGCATTTCATCCTTAGTGATATCTATCATGGCCATGATTCAAAAGGCAAATCACTCCCCTTTATGCTCTTTTATTCACATTCATTTTCATTTCTTTTTCTTTTTGAGCTCATAGGGGACTAGTGATTTTCACTTAATCAAAGCTTGATAAGCACTTTCAATCATTTCCCAAACTTTTCTTCATCAAAGCAACCACTAACACTCTAGGTTCTACCCCTTTATTATTGGTTATTCAAAGAAAGGCTACAAGGCACAAAAGGGGTAAACTAGGATCATATGAGAATTTGGACACAATTTGAGTTAAGTGGCTAACAAAGATGGCCTTAAATCACTTCAATATTAACAACACATCTACTTTTATTTTCAAGAGAGGACTCATGGCAAGTTCTAGAGATCAACACACATGCTCAAATGATTTACACTCAAGAACAAAATGAGATTGTAAATGTATGACAATCGAAGGCTCAATTCTCACAAGCTCATTTCTTTTTCAAGTTCTTGGAGGTACAACATTTAGCTCATCATCACAAGTTCAAACTCTTCATGCAAAATCAACAAGTGATACATAACAATTTCTTTTCAAAAACACAATCATATCATAAGCCCAATAACAAACAAATCATCCTCACAAAATTTGTTACAATTATCCCAACAAAAATCAAAACATCAAAAAGTCTTTCAATTATTCAAAACATAACAAAAATAAAACATGCAAAAACACAAGATAAACGAGACAACTAATCCATCTTCCCCCTCCCCCCCAAACTTATTTCACACAAAGTGGAAATAAGGTTGGAGGAAAAGAGAAGGATAAGTTGGCTCGGACTCACAATGGTACGGGCACGACTACGGTGGCGGGAAGGGGCCATGGAAGGCATGGAAGTGGCGCATGTGCTCTTCGTAGCGGCGCCGCTCATCCTCTTGGTATTGCAAAAAGGCTTCATATTGCCTTCTTTGCTCTTCTTGGATTGCATCAAAGCGGGCCATGTTTGCGGCTTGGAAGGAGTCAAAGCGGCCCATCATCCTATCCTCAAATCCGACACCCCCTCCTGGATACGCCGGGGGTGGTTGAGGTATCTCACCACCTGGTTCATATGCTTGCTCGTCCTCCTCGCCCTCGGGGGCGTGTTGTTGTGCATGTGCGTCTTGGAGGTGAGCAATGGTGGCGGCAAAGTGGGCGGGCTGACGCATGCCTAGGTTAGCGGCCTCCCCGGGGCCCATGATGGTGGTAAGGGCTGGATTGGGCAATGGGAAGTACACATTGCCGTTGTCGCCCTTGAGGATCCACAAAAGCTGTCTCCCGGAGGCGAGAAAGTGTTGTTGCACTAGGCAACGTCGGTCGAGGAGGATGTCACAGGAGATGGGGTCTTCTTGAATAGCCACCCCAAGATGTGTCGCTATAGGGGTGATCATGCCTCCAATGCATATTTTGCCCCCTCTTGTGTGAGCTTGAGATTCGAATTGGTCGGCCAAAAGACACCCAAGAGATAAGGAGATGTTGGTGAGGGCGCCTTGAATGAGTAAGAGCTCATTCGACCGACAAAAGCCCACATTCTCCCGACCTAGGAAAGTGAACCCGAAGGCCCGTTGGGTAAGGCGGATAACCGGGTTGCGCAATGACGCCGCCTTTGATCGCCGGGAGTCATAGCCTGCAATCTCCTCCACGCCTCGAAAGTGACATCGTTCCCACATACGGGTGGGATTGAACTCTAACCCACCGGCGTATGCTCCTCCTTGGGGGCAACCCAAAATCTCGTCCAACTCATCAATAGTTAGCTCTCGGGGCTCATTCCCGAGTTGGAAAGAGATTCTTGATGGAGCTCCGTTGGACTTGATGAGCTGGAATGTGGAGAGGAACTCAAGAGTGAGCCCTCGGTATGCTAACCATCCCCCAGTGATTACTCGCCGCCATCCGCCTCTATCCGCCAAAGACCAAATGTCTTCGGCTATTCCCATGGCCTCGATAGTTTCCGAGCAAATATACCGGCATTGCCGGTGAGGAATGGCACAAAGTTGCTCCCAACGTTCGCGGGAGTCCGGAGTAGGAAGTCGAATCCCATAGAATTGAGGAGTGTGCCGAGTGATAGTCACCTCATCGGCACGGGAGGTACTGGCCTTCCCCTTTCCTTTGCCCTTTGTTACACGTGGTGCCATAGCAAAATGTGCCTACAAAACCAAGTGTGAGTCTTTATTTGACACAGCAAACGTCAACAACAAGATACTAGAAAACAACTTAACTAAGCAAATTAGCCCGGGAAACGGGCGAATTCTTATTCTAAAAGCACATAAATTTATCACACCATCACAATGCATCTCACAACAACACATAGCATCAAAATCAAGCCCACAATCACCAAAATCTCCCCCCCAAACTTAGACATTTATCTACACCCAACACAAGCAAATTCTTAAGCAATAATGTCAATTAAGCATAAATTCACCGATTAAATTGCAATTAAATGAAAGACCCATCATCCTAGACATGAATAGAAGCAATTAAAATCATCAATTCAACAATGTAGCACAATGTAGGAAAAATCCTAATTTTGAGCCCTAATTGCATATAAACATGTAGAATGCAAAATATCACAAAATAATCGGTAAAAATCTTCTAAATCATGCTTAGAATGTAAAAATGAAGGAATGAGAGCAAGTAAAACATACCTTGTAGTTGGATTTGGAAGTGAAAGTGAGGAGGAAGAGTGTGTAATTTCGTGGGTGGTGTGAAATGAGAGTGAAAGGTGAGAAAAATGGGTGAAAAAGGGTTAAAAACCCGAGTCAACACAGGTCAACGCGGGGCCAGGAGGCCCGCGGTCCCGCCCGCGGCCGCGGGTGGTGACCGCGGGACATCCCTGGATCAGCGCGTTTCGCCCGCGGTCCCACCCCGCGGCCGCGGGTGGTGACCGCGGGCTCCCTGGGAGTCTCACCTCTGAAAAAATTCAATTTTTATGCGTTTTTCTCTCAATTTTTTTTTTTTTTTTTTTTTTTTTTTTTTTTTTTAAGATAAACAAGATTTAAACTCACAAACAAAAGAAATCACACACATATAAAAATATATACATAGATGAATATATAATACCTATGTATATGTGTGTTTATTGAACTTGCAAAAATTAAAGATACCTTGTTGGGGTGCCTCCCAACTAGCGCTTAGTTTAACGTCGTGAGCTCGACGTCTTCATGATGGTGTCATGTCTTTGGTTCGGCGAGAATGATGACGGACACTTTCTCTCGTGGCTCGGCTCGAAAGTATGCCTTAATGCGTTGGCCATTCACCACAAAAGTGCGTCCATCGTTGCCCTTCAATTCAATAGCTCCATTGGGGGAGACCTTGTTGATGAGGAATGGGCCCGACCATTTGGACTTGAGCTTTCCCGGAAAGAGTGAAAGGCGGGAATTGAAGAGAAGGACCTCATCCCCGGGTGCAAATTCCCGTTTGTGGATCATCCTATCATGAAACCTCTTGGTCCTCTCTTTGTAGAGGCTTGAGCTTGCAAATGCCTCACTTCGAAATTCATCCAACTCATTGAGTTGAAAGACTCTAGCTTGGCCGGCCTTCTTGAAATCAAAATTGAGCTTCTTGACCGCCCAATATGCCCTGTGCTCTAACTCTACGGGGAGATGACATGACTTCCCGTATACAAGTTGGTATGGTGACATGCCAAGCGGTGTCTTGTACGCCGTTCGATATGCCCAAAGTGCGTCATCAAGCAAGAGAGACCAATCCTTCCGGCTCCCATTCACCGTCTTCTCTAGCACTTGTTTAATCTCCCGGTTTGCCAACTCGGTTTGACCATTGGCTTGGGGATGATAAGCCGTTGTCACTCTATGCTTCACCCCGTACTTTTTGAGAAGTCCTTCCATCCACTTGTTGCAAAAGTGGGATCCTCCATCGCTTATCAAGGCCCTTGGAATTCCATGCCTTGTCAAAATATTCTTTTGAAGGAACTTGATCACCACTTTGGAGTCATTGGTTTGAGTAGGAATTGCTTCCACCCATCTTGAAACATACTCCACGGCCAACAAAATGTATTGGAAGCCGAAAGACATTGGGAATGGGCCCATAAAGTCTATGCCCCATACGTCAAAGAGCTCAACTTCAATCACATTGTTAAGGGGCATCTCGTGCTTCTTTGATATTCCTCCCATTCTTTGGCATTGATCACAACTCAAAATAAATGAGTGGCAATCCTTGAAAATAGTTGGCCAATAGAAGCCACTTTGAAGCACCTTAAAAGCGGTTCGGTTGGTGCCAAAGTGCCCTCCACTAGGGGAAGAATGACACTCCCTCATAATAGCTCCCCATTCCTCTTCGGGTACACACCGCCGGATGATGGTGTCGGCACATCGTCGATACAAGAACGGCTCATCCCATAAGAAGAATTTCACATCATGAAAGAATTTTTTTCTTTGGTAACGATTCAACTCGGGTGGTGGATGAATGCCGGATGCAAGATAGTTGACGTAGTCCGCATACCATGGGGTGTGGGTCTTGACTTGCAAGATTTGCTCATCGGGAAAATTCTCATTGATGGGCACATCGGCATTTTCCCCTTCCACGGGATTCTCAAGTCTTGAAAGGTGATCCGCCACAACATTTTCACATCCTCTCCTATCTCGGATTTCAATATTAAACTCTTGAAGGAGGAGGATCCACCTTATCAACCTCGGCTTGGCATCTTTCTTCTCAAATAAATACCGGATGGCCGCATGGTCGGTGTGAACAATAGATTTTGTGCCAATGAGGTAGGAGCGGAATTTGTCGAAGGCATACACAACCGCCAAAAGTTTCTTTTCAGTGACGGTGTAGTTTGATTGAGCCTTATCTAGAGTCCTACTAGCGTAGTAGATGACTCTAAATAGCTTGTCTTTCTTTTGCCCCAACACGGCCCCGACGGCGATGTCGCTTGCGTCACACATGAGCTCAAACGGTTGTGACCAATCCGGTGTGATCAAGATGGGAGCACTCACTAAAGCCTTTTTGAGTTTCTCAAAGGCCACCAAACAATCTTCATCAAAGTTGAACTTTGCATCTTTTTCAAGAAGGTGACATAAGGGTTTGGTGATCTTTGAGAAATCTTGGATGAATCTTCGATAAAACCCGGCATGTCCAAGGAAGCTTCTCACGGCTTTCTCATTGGATGGTGGTGGAAGCTTCTCAATGGCCACTATCTTTGCTCGATCCACCTCCAATCCGGCTTTGGAGACCTTGTGTCCAAGCACAATTCCATCCCTAACCATAAAATGACATTTTTCTCAATTCAATACAAGGTTAGTTTCCTCACACCTTTGCAACACAATAGATAGATTATGGAGACAATGATCAAAAGAATTGCCAAAGATAGAAAAGTCATCCATAAAAACTTCCATTACATTTTCAATTAAATCATGGAAAATGGCCATCATGCATCGTTGAAAAGTAGCGGGGGCATTGCAAAGACCAAATGGAATGCGTCTATAAGCAAAAATGCCATAAGGACAAGTGAAAGCGGTCTTTTCTTGGTCCTCCGGGGCAATCATGATTTGATTATACCCGGAGTACCCATCAAGAAAACAATAAAATTCATACCCCGCCAACCTATCAAGCATTTGGTCAATAAAAGGAAGAGGAAAGTGATCTTTTCGAGTAGCTGTGTTCAACATCCTATAGTCAATACACATCCTCCATCCATTTACTAACCTAGTTGCAATTAGCTCATTATGCTCATCTTTTATGACGGTTATCCCCCCTTTTTTAGCAACAACTTGAGTGGGACTAACCCACTCACTATCCGAAATAGCAAAAATAATTCCCGCATCTAGCAATTTGAGAACTTCTTTTCTTACTACTTCTTGCATAATAGGGTTTAACCGTCTTTGGCCTTGCCTCCTAGGTTTAAAATCATCTTCCATCAAAATCCTATGCATGCAAATGGATGGGCTAATCCCTTTTAAATCGGAAATTGACCATCCTATAGCGGACCTATACTTCCTCAAAACATTTAGCAATTGATCAAGCTCATGAGGAGAAAGGTAGGATGATACAATTACCGGATACGCCTCATCCTCACCAAGGAAGGCGTATTTCAAGTGTTCGGGGAGAGGTTTTAACTCCAAGCTGGGAGTCTTCTTCTCCACTCCTTCATCTTTCGGCTCTCCATTTCTCAAGTCCAAGAAACATGCCTCTCCTTGTGAAATTTTCTGCACAAAGTTCATTTCATTAGCCTCAATAAATAAGTTAGAAGCATTAAACTCATCATTATCAACAAAAGAGAATAGAGGGTTTAGGAGGCAAGTGTCCATTGGATTGTTGTAGATGTGGTACTCCTCCATGTTGATGCAAGACTCTATCACTTGCATCATCTTGCATTCACCAACCCTCTTTTCTTCTTCCTCCTTGTACTTGAGAGCCTTGTGGATTGAAAATGTGAAGCTCTCGTCATTCACTCTAAGGGTGAGTTCGCCCTTAGCAACATCAATGAGGGCTCTCCCCGTTGCCAAGAAAGGGCGCCCCAGAATCAAAGGCACATCTTTGTCTTCCACCATGTCCAAAACAACAAAGTCCACCGGGAAAATGAAATTGTTGACTTTCACTAGGACATCTTCTACTATCCCCTTTGGATAGGAAACGGAACGATCTGCCATTTGAAGGGCAATTGTGGTTGGCTTGATGGTGCCAATCTCTAGCTTGTTGAAGATTGAGAGCGGCATCAAATTTATACTTGCTCCCAAATCACACAAAGCTTTCCCAAAACGATCATTCCCAATATCACAAGGGATTGTGAAGCTCCCGGGGTCCTTGATCTTGGTGGGGATTTTTCTTTGGAGAACGGCACTACATTCTTCGGTTAGATTGACCGTCTCATTCTCTCCCATCTTCCTCTTGTTTGATATGACCTCCTTTAGGAACTTTGCATAGGAGGGCATTTGTTTCAAAGCTTCAATAAGTGGAATGTTGATGTGCACCTTTCGAAAAATCTCAAGAAACTTGGAGAATTCATTCTCCACATTCTTCTTTTGATGTCTTTGAGGAAAAGGGATTGGTGGGCAATAAGGTGGTGGAGCCACGTACACCTCCTTCTTCTTTCCTCTATCTCCTTGTTCCTTGGAAGGGTTGCCATCTCCAACTTCAACCACAACACCACTTCTATCTTCTTCGTCGGGCATCTTGGGCTCTTCATATGTTGTCCCACTCCTTAGAGCAATGGCCTTGCAATGCTCCTTGGGATTCACGATTGTGTTGCTTGGGAATTGCCCTTGTTGGTGTTGATTGTTTATAGACTCGGCAATTTGTCCCACTTGTATCTCAAGCATTTTCAATTGCTTGGCTTGAGCCTCTAACTTCTCATCCGTTCTTGTCATGTGAGCTTGAGTCGTGGTCATGAACTTCATCAATATTTCTTCAAGGTTGAGCTTCTTCTCTTCTTTGATCATGCCATGGCTTACCGCAAATCCGGGCGGTGGTTGCAAGAAATTGTTTGGATTGCTATAGGAGAGGTTAGGGTGGCGGTTAGGTTGGAATCCTTGAGTGTATTGCCCTTGCCCTTGGTAGCCACCTTGTTGTTGGGGCCGGAAGTTCGCATAGCCTCGGTTGTTGTTGTTGTTGATGTAGTTCACATCCTCGAAGCTAGTTTGTTCTTCAACCACGGGCTCTACCCTTGACATTGATATAGCATCAATCTTGCTATTCATGGCGGTCAATTAAGCCGTCAAAAGAGCTATCGGATCCGAGCTTGTTGTAGCCGCCACCTTCTTCAAGATGATCCTCTCCGTTGGGAATTGATGGCAATTGGTGGCCAAGTTCTCTATGATGTGAGCAGCCTCCGCGTGGCTTTTCTCCAACAATGCTCCATTGGCCGATGCATTCATGTCTCTTTGCATCTCACCACTACACCCGGTGTAGAATACACAAATGATTGTGTTTTGATCTAAACCATGGTTAGGGCACTTCCTTAGCATCTCTTTGAATCTCTCCCAAGCTTCGTAGAAGGATTCTCCATCAAATTGGTGAAATTGGACTATGTCCTTCTTCATCTTCATGGTTCTACCCGGAGGGTAGAACTTGTTGAGAAACTTTTGAGCCATGTTCTCCCATGTAGTGATAGAACCACCCTCTAAAGATTGGTACCATGTCTTGGCCATGCCCCTTAGCGAAAAGGGGAAGAGTCGAAGTCAAATGGCATCCTCCGGGACTCCATTCATCTTGATGGTGCCGCATATCTCCAAGAAGTTTCCAAGATGTCCATTCGGGTCATCTTGGGAAAGACCGGCGAATTGGTTTTGTTGTACCATATTTATGAGGGCCGGCTTGAGCTCAAAATTTGTGGCGTTGATTCTCGGGGCATTCACTCCTCCTTGTTGGACAATGGGTTGGAACATATTGCTAATAGGTGGTGGTGGAGGTGTATTTCTTAGAGCTTCTTGCTCATTGATTTTCCCTTGCATGGCTTCTAATTGCATTTGAAGTTGACGGATTAAGTCGTGATTTTCTGCCATAGCTTCCTCCAACTCTCTATCTCTTCTTGTTCTTGCTTTGTTGTGTCGACAAAAAGCTTCAACCTCAAGGTTTATAGGTATAAGAGGTGCACCCTTAGATCTTGTGTTCATACACTACCTATCAACCAACAAGAACAAGAAGTCAAAACACAATCTTAAAATAGAAAACAAAAATTAAAGCAAGTAAAATGTCTAAAGTAGTTAAGGACAATGAAGCAAAATATCACAAGCAAAGAAACTAAACTAATCCCCGGCAACGGCGCCAAAAACTTGTTCGCTAATATTTTCACCACGCCGCAAGTATACGGGTAGTTGTAATATATGGAAGCAAGGTCGTATCCCACAAGGATTAGTAGTTCAATCTAGTGATTATCCTAATTCATTTTACTCGACTATTTAGACTAAACGATTGAGTGATTGGTTTGATTATCCAACTAAATACTTAACAAGTGCAAAGACAAATAAAAATCAAATAAGCAAAGTGGATAAATAAGATGATTAAGGCGATTTAGGGACTAGGCATCGATAATTAAGCAAAAGACTTCAATTATAGCTCAATATTAATCTTGACAATCCTAATTATCTAGAGTGATCTCCTAACTAGTTCTAGCCCCCTCCCGGACGACTAGAACGGTAGATTACGGGTCATAGTTGCCATCCCCGGTCAACTTCTAACCTATAACTCCCAAAAGCACACAAAGATCGACATACTCTCACCCAACTCTCAACCTCCCGGTTATCGAATTGATATGTTTCAAACACCTTATCTATTGCAATTATCCTCTCCCGATTCAAAGTGCAAATTAGAAATGCATAGAATGTGGCCAACAATCCATACAAGAAATAAATCAAGGGTTTGAAAAGATAATGTGCAAATGAACAAACAAGATTTATATTGAGCATAAAAAATCAATCCATTACAATAATCATCTAGCCTAATCCCCAAATCAAAGAGAAATTTAGCCTAACATGTTCAAACACAATAAATCAAAGTTAAAGGTGTACATAATGAAAGAGAGAGTAAGAAATGACAAATCCTATTTATGAGCTTCTTCTTCCTTCTCTTCTCTTCAATGGTCTTCAATGGTAGATGGGTGTGTTAAAGGAGGCTAGGGTTTTAGTGTGTGGAGTGTTGGGGGAGATGAGTGATGGAGAAGAAGAATAATGAGAGAAAAAGGGGGAAAATGGGGTTTAAGGGCTGAAAAACGCGACTCCGCTCTTTTCCCGCGGTCATGGCCCGCGCCCGTGGTGCTCAAACGTGGGCAAAACGCAGGGAACCCGCGGTCCCGCCCCGCGGCCGCGGGTGGTGACCGTGGGGGGACCCGCGGTCCCAGACCGCGGCCGCAGGTGGTGACCGCGGTACACCCCTGGACTTGAGCACTTAGCCCGCGGTCCCACCCCGCGGCCGCGGGTGGTGACCGCGGGCGATACATTCCCCACGACGCGTGACCGCGGCCGCGGCCTCTGTGCGCGGCTGACTTTGTCGGCCCCGTTCTCCCTCGTCCGAGCTCCGATTCGGGCGCCGTTCACGCTCATGGATTCCTCTCGAGACGTACTTCAATCCTATGCTCTCACAATTCTCCAATCAACTCTTGATTTGCCCTGAAAATACTCAAAAACTATACCAAGCAATCAAAACTTCATAAATACTAAATATTCGGGCACAAACAAGCATTCACAAGCAAAACATGAAGGGAAATGACAACAAAACATGTGGAATTGAGGTACGAAAACCATGTTTGTCAAGGTAGGGGATTTTTCTGGGGGAGCAGATGCAAGGATCTTCGATGGCTTTATTCGTGAAAGTGGCCTCACGGAAATCAGATGCCAAGGACGCAAATTTACTTGGTACAAACCGAACGGCAAGTGCAAGAGTAAATTGGATAGGTTTTTGGTGAATGACTCTTGGCTGAGACAGTGGGAGGGGTCGATCGGGCGTGGCCTTCAGCGCACTATTTCGGACCATTGTCCCATTTTGCTGATGTCAAAGGCCGAAGATTGGGGACCAAGGCCTTTTCGCTTTCTCAACGTCTGGGCTTCCCATCCGGACTTTGAACAGCGGGTGAGGGAGGTGTGGTCTGCGGAGGGAATGACGGGGTGGAGGTGCTTTGTGGTCAGTGAAAAATTAAAGAAATTGAAAACGGTTCTGAAAAGTTGGAATCAAACCACCTTTGGGAACACGGACGAGAGGATTCAGAAATTGAAGGCCGAACTTCAAGCTCTCGATCAGAAAGACGAAAAGCAGGGGATGGAGGAGAATGAAATCATTTGAAGGAATGAGATTCAAGCGAATCTTTTTCTCCAGCTGAAGGACAAACAAAGAATTCTTCAACAACAAGCTAAGGTGCGTTGGCTCCAGAGTGGTGACCTTAACACCGGGTTCTTCCATCGGGAGATTGTGGGGAGGAGGAAAAAGAACAAGATTGCGGGCTTGTACTTCGGGAACCAGTGGGTGTCAGATCCTGGGAAGGTCAAAACCATGGTTCGGGAGCACTTCGAAGGTTTCTTCAAAAGGAAGCCTCGACATCTGCCAAAACTTCCCAACGACCTCCTCAAGAAGAAATTGTCCGACGAACAGCGGGACTAGCTGTGTAGAGGGTTCGAGATGGAGGAAATTAAAGAGGCGGTGTGGAATTGTGGTGCCGATAAGAGCCCCGGTCCCGATGGGTTCAACTTCACTTTCTGGAAAAATGCTTGGGATACGGTTAAGGTAGATCTTCTTCAAGTGCTGAACGAATTTCACGAGAATGGGAGGATTCCTTAAGGGAGTAACACATCGTTCATCGTGCTTATACCGAAGAAGGAAGGGGCCGAGAAGTTGGATGAGTTTCGACCAATTTCCTTGATTAATAGTTTATACAAAATTATCGCAAAAACTCTCGCGGGAAGGTTTAAGATGGTGATGGAGTCCATTATCTCGGATAATCAGTGTGCCTTCATTAAAGGCCGGTATATTCTTGATGGAGTGGTGATACTCAACGAAGCAATCGCGGAAGCAAAGAAAAAGAAGATCGGACATCTTTTCTTCAAGATAGACTTCGCTAAAGCTTATGATTCAGTTCAATGGGACTTTCTTGTTGTCTTACTTGGGCTGATGAACTTCAATCACAAACGGCGGAGGTGGATGAAGGGATGCCTTGAGTCGGCGTCCGGCAGCGTTTTGGTGAATGGATCCTCTACAGGGGACTTCAAGATGGAACGTGGTCTTAGACAGGGGGACCCTTTGTCTCCTTTTCTCTTCTTAATTATCGCCGAAGGGTTAAATGCTTTGATGGAGAGAGCAACAGAGAAAGAAACAGATGGTGGTGCCGGCAGTTCTGGGAATGGACAAAGTTCAGGTGTCTCATCTGCAATATGCGGATGACACGATTTTCCTGCTTGCAGCGGACGAAGGGAATGTGATTACTATTAAGAGGATCCTCCTGTTGTTCCAATTCTTGGCTGGTCTGAAAATTAACTTCGATAAGAGCAGCTTAATGGGGGTTGGTGTACAAGATGTTTCTCTTAGAAGGTGGGCTGGTCTGCTTGGTTGTAAGGAGGGTTCCCTTCCCTTCAATTATCTCGATATCAAGGTCGGGGGAAGGATGAACAGCTGTGTTGACTGGAAATTCTTGGAGGAAAAAGTTCTGAAGAAAATTAGAGGATGGAAGAAGAAGTCTTTATCTCTTGCTGGACGCATCATCCTGGTGAAGTCGGTGTTGCAGGCTGTTCCTGTGTTCCAACTCTCCTTCACCTTCATTCCCAAATTGGTGATCAACAACCTCAATTCCGCGTTTGGGAAATTCTTGTGGGGAGGGGTGTGGGGTTTCCAGATCTATCGCCTGGTTCAAATGGAAAGACTTGTGTGAGGACAAGGCTCAAGGGGGGCTGGGGTTTAGAAACATTGAGTGGTTCAATAAGGTTTTGGTGTTTAGATGGATGTGGAGGTATCTGGTGGAGAAAGAGGCGTTGTGGGTTAGGGTCATTCGCTCCCTGTACGGGGAACTGTCCATGGGGGCTGGGGGGAATGGAAGGTGGAGAAAAGGGGTGGGATGAAGGGGTGGTGGTCCAAAATCGTTGGGAGGGCGGGGGGGGGGGGGAGAGAGAGAGAGAAGTGGTTTAACGACAACATTCAAAGGGTGGTGGGGAACGGGAGAGAGGTCAGTTTCTGGGGGGAGAAGTGGGTAGGGAGTGGTCCCCTCAAATTACTTTTTCCGAGGCTCTTCAACCTTTGTCTCCACCGAAGTTGCAGCGTTGAGGAGGCTGGGAAGTGGACGGATGAAGGGTGGGAGTGGGATTTAAAGTGGAGAAGGGAGTTGAGGGGGAGGGATAAGGAGATGGCGGATAATCTGATGACTTTAATTGGTGTTTTTTATCCTTGTCTTAGCAATCAGGATGGCTGGAAATGGAAAAGTGCAGCGGATGGAGCTTTCTCGACTAAAGCGGCTTATGCAGAATGTGCTAAGGCCGAAGGAGTGCGACCTGCGGATTTCAAAGAAGAGACCGCTCAACTTTGGACGGCCCCGGCACCACACAAGGCAAGAGTGACAGCCTGGAGAGCCCTTCGAAACAGGTTACCAACCTGCGAGAACCTTCTCAAAAGGAAAGTGCAGATCACAGTTGAAGAAAAGTGGTGTAATGCGTTCGTGACGAGGGAGGAAACGGCTGAGCATTCTTTACTCCATTGTCCGAAAGCCGATCGTGTGTGGGATCATGTTCAGCAATGGATCGGGATTGAAACGACTAAGCCAAAAAGAATCAACGAGCATTTCAAATCTTTCATCGGAGGGGGAAGAGGTAAGAGAAACTCGAACTTCCTTAAAGCACTGTGGATTGGAACTGTGTGGCTGCTGTGGAAATATAGAAATGAGAGTAGGTTCGAGAGTAAGAACTGGGAGGTGACCAATGTCGTGAAAGATATCAAGGGTAGGCTTTGGAGTTGGAATCAGATTTTTCATGCTGTAGAGTCGAATGTCCCTTTTTCTGTTTGGTGCTCTAACGAGTACTCCCCCCTTGAATGACGTTTTGGTACCTCTGGTACCGTTCAATTATTGATTTTTATTGATCAAAAAAAATTATAACATATTCATTTTAAATTCAGTTTATACATATCATATATTAAACCTCTTTTTATAAATTTTCATTTAATAGACATATTGCATATGTTATACATAATTCATTTACACAGAAAAAAGAAAATGATATATGTAAATAAAAAGATGAAGAAAAAGATTAGTTAACGTGCCTTAAATTTTAGTTGGATGAGAGAATTATTTTTCCTTTTTTTGAAATAAATGTAAATTTAGTTTGAGCTTTAGATTCTTAAAGTATTTATATTATATATGTGATTATATGAAATTGTTGGTTATTTGTGGATTAGATAATTTAATTGTAAACGTCTAATTATACATTTAATTGTAAACTGACAATTATATTCTTCTACTTGAATTTATTTTCTTTAAAAAATAAATATATTTACTCATTCTTCTATATATATATATATTAGTAAATCATCTATGCGATGCACATGGATTATGGATTTAAAATAGGGTAAATATCACTTTAAACCCCAAACTATTTTCGCACTATCAATTATATCCTGAACTATTGAAAATAATTTTTTAAACCTTGAACTATCAATTTTGTATCAATTGTGCCCTTTATCCCTTTTTCATCCTTTAAATTTGTAATAAGTAATGCATATAATCACGTCGTTTTATACAATATAGGTCAAAAAAAGAATGATTCTAAATACATT